>NC_135238.1:104461569-104628872 GCF_051348905.1 Ranitomeya variabilis | reverse complement strand
TAGAGTGTAGGGAGTAGAGTGTAGAGTGTAGAGTGTACAGTGTAGGGTGTAGAATGTAGGGTCTAGGGTGTAGAGTGTAGAGTGTAGGGTGTTAAGTGTAGATTGTAGGGTAGAGTGTAGGGTGTAGAGTGTAGGGTGTAGGGTGTAAAGTGTAGGGTGTAGGGTGTAGAGTGTAGAGTGTAGGGTGTATTGTGTAGAGTGTAGGGTGTAAAGTGTAGGGTGTAGGGTGTAGAGTGTAGAGTGTAGGGTGTAGAGTGTAGGGTGTAGGGTGTAGGGTGTAGAGTGTAGGGTGTAGAGTGTAGGGTGTAGGGTGTAGAGTGTAGAGTGTAAGGTGTAGAGTGTAGGGTGTAGACTGTAGATTGTAGGGTGTAGAGTGTAGAGTGTAGAGTGTAGGGTGTAGAGTGTAGAGTGTAAGATGTAGAGTGTAGGGTGTAGGGTGTAGAGTGTAGAGTGTAGGGTGTAGAGTGTAGGGTGTAGGGTGTAGGGTGTAGAGTGTAGGGAGTAGAGTGTAGAGTGCAGAGTGTACAGTGTAGGGTGTAGAATGTAGGGTCTAGGGTGTAGAGTGTAGAGTGTAGGGTGTTAAGTGTAGAGTGTAGATTGTAGGGTAGAGTGTAGGGTGTAGAGTGTAGGGTGTAGAGTGTAGGGTGTAAAGTGTAGGGTGTAGAATGTAGGGTCTAGGGTATAGAGTGTAGAGTGTAGGGTGTTAAGTGTAGAGTGTAGATTGTAGGGTAGAGTGTAGGGTGTAGAGTGTAGGGTGCAGAGTGTAGTGTGTAGGGTGTAGAGTGTAGGGTGTAGGGTGTAGAGTGTGGAGTGTAGGGTGTAGAGTGTAGAGTGTAGGGTGTAAAGTGTAGGGTGTAGGGTGTAGAGTGTAGAGTGTAGGGTGTAGAGTGTAGGGTGTAGGGTGTAGGGTGTAGAGTGTAGGGTGTAGAGTGTAGAGTGTAAGATGTAGAGTGTAGGGTGTAGGGTGTAGAGTGTAGGGTGTAGAGTGTAGAGTGTAAGGTGTAGAGTGTAGGGTGTAGACTGTAGAGTGTAGGGTGTAGAGTGTAGAGTGTAGAGTGTAGGGTGTAGAGTGTAAGACGTAAAGTGTAGGGTGTAGAGTGTAGGGAGTAGAGTGTAGAGTGTACAGTGTAGGGTGTAGAATGTAGGGTCTAGGGTGTAGAGCGTAGAGTGTAGGGTGTTAAGTGTAGAGTGTAGATTGTAGGGTAGAGTGTAGGGTGTAGAGTGTAGGGTGTAGAGTGTAGGGTGTAAAGTGTAGGTTGTAGGGTGTAGAGTGTAGAGTGTAGGGTGTAGAGTGTAGGGTGTAGGGTGTAGAGGTTAGGGTGTACAGTGTAGAGTGTAGAGTGTAGGTGTAGAGTGTAGGGTGTAGAGTGTAGGGTGTAGTGTGTAGAGTGTAAGATGTAGAGTGTAGGTTGTTGAGTGTAGGGTGTAGAGTGTGGGGTGTAGGGTGTAGGATGTAGAGAGTAGAGTGTAGAGCGTAGGGTGTAGAGAGTAGAGTTAAGGATGTACAGTGTAGGGTGTAGAGTGTAGGGTGTAGAATGTAGGGTCTAGGGTGTAGGGTGTAGAGTGTAGAGTGTAGGGTGTAGACTGTAGGGTGTAGAGTGTAGGGTGCAGAGTGTAGTGTGTAGGGTGTAGAGTGTAGGGTGTAGGGTGTAGAGTGTGGAGTGTAGGGTGTAAAGAGTAGAGTGTAGCATGTACGATGTAGAGTGTAGGGTGTAGGGTGTAGAGTGTGGGGTGTAGGATGTAGAGAGTAGAGTGTAGGGTGTAGGGTGTAGAGTGTAGGGTGTAGAGTGTGGGCTGTAGGGTGTAGAGTGTAGGGTGTAGAGTGAAGAGTGTAGGGTGTAGAGTGTAGGGTGCAAGGTATAGGGTGTAGAGTGTAGATTGTAGGGTGTACAGTGTGGAGTGTAGAGTGTAGGGTGTAGAGTGTAGATTGTAGAGTGTAGGGTGTAGAGGGTAGAGTGTAGGGTGTAGATTGTAGAGTGTAGGGTGTAGAGTGTACGGTGTAGGGTGTAGAGTGTAGGGTGTAGAGTGTCGGGTGTAGAGTGAAGAGTGTAGGGTCTAGAGTGAAGAGTGTAGGGTGTAGAGTGTAGCGTGTTGGATGTAGAGTGTAGGGTGTAGAGTGTAGGGTGTAGAGTGTAGGGTGTAGACTGTAGGGTGCAGAGTGCAGGGTGCAGAGTGCAGAGTGCAGAGTTTAGAGTGTAGGGTGTAGAGTGTAGGGTGTAGAGAGTAGAGTGTAGGATGTAGAGTGTAGGGTGTAGAGAGTAGAGTGTAGGGAGTAGAGTGTAGGGTGTAGAGTGAAGAGTGTAGGATGGAGAGTGTAGAGTGTAGAGTGTAGAGAGTAGAGTGTAGCGTGTAGAGGGTGGAGTGTAGGGTGTAGAGTGAAAAGAGTAGGGTGTAGAGTGTAGAGTGAAGAGTGTAGGATATAGAGTGTAGGGTGTAGAGTGCAGGGTGTAGAGTGTAGGGTGCAGAGTGCAGGGTGCAAAGTGCAGAGTTTAGAGTGTAGGGTGTAGGGTGTAGAGATTAGAGTGTAGGATGTAGAGTGTAGGGTGTAGATAGTAGAGTGTAGGGAGTAGAGTGTAGGGTGTAGAGTGTAGAGTGTAGGATGGAGAGTGTAGAGTGTAGGTTGTAGAGAGTAGAGTGTAGCGTGTAGAGGGTGGAGTGTAGGGTGTAGAGTGAAGAGTGTAGGGTGTAGAGTGTAGGTTGCAAGGTGTAGGGTGTAGAGTGTAGATTGTAGGGTGTATAGTGTGGAGTGTAGAGTGTAGGGTGTAGAGTGTAGATTGTAGAGTGTAGGGTGTAGAGGGTAGAGTGTAGGGTGTAGATTGTAGAGATTAGGGTGTAGAGTGTAGATTGTAGAGTGTAGGGTGTAGAGGGTAGAGTGTAGGGTGTAGATTGTAGAGTGTAGGGTGTACAGTGTGGAGTGTAGAGTGTAGGGTGTAGAGTGTAGATTGTAGAGTGTAGGGTGTAGAGGGTAGAGTGTAGGATGTAGAGTGTAGGGTGTAGAGAGTAGAGTAAAGGATGTAGAGTGTAGGGTGTAGAGTGTAGGATGTAGAGTGTAGGGTGTAGAGTGTAGGATGTAGAGTGTAGGGTGTAGAGTGTAGGGTGTAGAGAGTAGAGTGTAGAGTGTAGATTGTAGGGTGTACAGTGTGGAGTGTAGAGTGTAAGGTGTAGAGTGTAGGGTGTAGAGGGTAGAGTGTAGGGTGTAGATTGTAGAGTGTAGGGTGTAGAGTGTAGGGTGTAGAGTGTTGGGTGTAGAGTGTAGATTGTAGGATGTAGAGTGTAGAGTGTAGGATGTAGGCTGTAGTGTGTAGAGTGTAGGATGTAGATTGTAGGGTGTAGAGTGTAGGGTGTAGAGTGTACAGTGTAGGGGTAGAGTGTAGGGTGTAGAGTGTAGGGTGTAGAGTGAAGAGTGTAGGGTCTAGAGCGAAGAGTGTAGGGTGTAGAGTGTAGCGTGTTGGATGTAGAGTGTAGGGTGTAGAGTGTAGGGTGTAGAGTGAAGGGTGTAGACTGTAGGGTGCAGAGTGCAGGGTGCAGAGTGCAGAGTTTAGAGTGTAGGGTGTAGAGAGTAGAGTGTAGGATGTAGAGTGTAGGGTGTAGAGAGTAGAGTGTAGGCAGTAGAGTGTAGGGTGTAGAGTGTAGAGTGTAGGATGGAGAGTGTAGAGTGTAGGGTGTAGAGAGTAGAGTGTAGCGTGTAGAGCTTGGAGTGTAGGGTGTAGAGTGAAAAGAGTAGGGTGTAGAGTGTAGAGTGAAGAGTGTAGGATGTAGAGTGTAGGGTGTAGAGTGCAGGGTGTAGAGTGTAGGGTGCAGAGTGCAGGGTGCAAAGTGCAGAGTTTAGAGTGTAGGGTGTAGGGTGTAGAGAGTAGAGTGTAGGATGTAGAGTGTAGGGTGTAGAGAGTAGAGTGTGGGTTGTAGGGTGTAGGATGTAGAGAGTAGAGTGTAGGGTGTAGGGTGTAGAGTGTAGCGTGTAGAGGGTGGAGTGTAGGGTGTAGAGTGAAGAGTGTAGGGTGTAGAGTGTAGGATGTAGAGTGTAGGGTGTAGAGTGTATGATGTAGAGTGAAGGGTGTAGAGTGTAGAGTGTGGGTTGTAGGGTGTAGGATGTAGAGAGTAGAGTGTAGGGTGTAGGGTGTAGAGTGTAGCGTGTAGAGGGTGGAGTGTAGGGTGTAGAGTGAAGAGTGTAGGGTGTAGAGGGTAGGGTGCAAGGTGAAGGGTGTAGAGTGTAGATTATAGGGTGTACAGTGTGGAGTGTAGAGTGTAGGGTGTAGAGTGTAGATTGTAGAGTGTAGGGTGTAGAGGGTAGAGTGTAGGGTGTAGATTGTAGAGTGTAGGGTGTAGAGTGTACGGTGTAGGGTGTAGAGTGTAGGGTGTAGAGTGCAGGGTGTAGAGTGTAGGGTGTAGGATGTAGAGTGTAGAGTGTAGGATGTAGGCTGTAGTGTGTAGAGTGTAGGATGCAGATTGTAGGGTGTAGGGTGTAGAGTGTAGGGTGTAGAGTGTAGGGTGTAGAGTGTACAGTGTAGGGTGTAGAGTGTAGGGTGTAGAGTGTAGGGTGTAGACTGAAGAGTGTAGGGTTTAGGGTCTAGACTGAAGTGTGTAGGGTGTAGAGTGTAGCGTGATGGATGTAGAGTGTAGGGTGTAGAGTGTAGGGTGCAGAGTGCAAGGTGCAGAGAGCAGAGTTTAGAGTGTAGGGTGTAGAGTGTAGGGTGTAGAGAGTAGAGTGTAGGATGTAGAGTGTAGGGTGTAGAGAGTAGAGTGTAGGGAGTAGAGTGTAGAGTGTAGGGTGTAGAGTGTAGAGTGTAGGATGGAGAGTGTAGAGTGTAGGGTGTAGAGAGTAGAGTGTAGCGTGTAGAGGGTGGAGTGTAGGGTGTAGAGTGAAGAGTGTAGGGTGTAGAGTGTAGGGTGCAAGGTGTAGGGTGTAGAGTGTAGATTGTAGGGTGTACAGTGTGGAGTGTAGAGTGTAGGGTGTAGAGTGTAGATTGTAGAGTGTAGGGTGTAGAGGGTAGAGTGTAGGATGGAGAGTGTAGAGTGTAGGGTGTAGTGTGTAGAGTGTAGGGTGTAGAGTGTAGAGTGTAGGATGGAGAGTGTAGGGTGTAGAGTGTAGGGTGTAGAGTGTAGGGTGTAGAGTGTAGATTGTAGGTTGTAGAGTGTAGAGTGTAGGATGTAGGCTGTAGTGTGTAGAGTGTAGGATATAGATTGTAGGGTGGAGGGTGTAGAGTGTAGGTTGTAGAGTGTAGCGTGTTGGATGTAGAGTGTAGGGTGTAGAGTGTAGGGTGTAGAGTGCAAGGTGCAAAGAGCAGAGTTTAGAGTGTAGGGTGTAGAGTGTAGGGTGTAGAGAGTAGAGTGTAGGATGTAGAGTGTAGGGTATAGAGAGTAGAGTGTAGGGAGTAGAGTGTAGAGTGTAGGGTGTAGAGTGTAGAGTGTAGGATGGAGAGTGTAGAGTGTAGGGTGTAGAGAGTAGAGTGTAGCGTGTAGAGGGTGGAGTGTAGGGTGTAGAGTGAAGAGTGTAGGGTGTAGAGTGTAGAGTGCAAGGTGTAGGGTGTAGAGTGTAGATTGTAGGGTGTAGGGTGTAGAGGGTGGAGTGTACGGTGTAGATTGTAGAGTGTAGGGTGTAGAGTGTACGGTGTAGGGTGTAGAGTGTAGGGTGTAGAGTGTAGGGTGTAGAGTGAAGAGTGTAGGGTCTAGAGTGAAGAGTGTAGGGTGTAGAGTGTAGCGTGTTGGATGTAGAGTGTAGGGTGTAGAGTGTAGGGTGTAGAGTGTAGGGTGTAGACTGTAGGGTGCAGAGTGCAGGGTGCAGAGTGCAGAGTGCAGAGTTTAGAGTGTAGGGTGTAGAGTGTAGGGTGTAGAGAGTAGAGTGTAGGATGTAGAGTGTAGGGTGTAGAGAGTAGAGTGTAGGGAGTAGAGTGTAGGGTGTAGAGTGTAGAGTGTAGGATGGAGAGTGTAGAGTGTAGAGTGTAGAGAGTAGAGTGTAGCGTGTAGAGGGTGGAGTGTAGGGTGTAGAGTGAAAAGAGTATGGTGTAGAGTGAAGAGTGTAGGATGTAGAGTGTAGGGTGTAGAGTGCAGGGTGTAGAGTGTAGGGTGCAGAGTGCAGGGTGCAAAGTGCAGAGTTTAGAGTGTAGGGTGTAGGGTGTAGAGAGTAGAGTGTAGGATGTAGAGTGTAGGGTGTAGAGAGTAGAGTAAAGGATGTAGAGTGTAGGGTGTAGAGTGTAGGATGTAGAGTGTAGGGTGTAGAGTGTATGATGTAGAGTGAAGGGTGTAGAGTGTAGAGTGTGGGTTGTAGGGTGTAGGATGTAGAGAGTAGAGTGTAGGGTGTAGGGTGTAGAGTGTAGCGTGTAGAGGGTGGAGTGTAGGGTGTAGAGTGAAGAGTGTAGGGTGTAGAGGGTAGGGTGCAAGGTGAAGGGTGTAGAGTGTAGATTATAGGGTGTACAGTGTGGAGTGTAGAGTGTAGGGTGTAGAGTGTAGATTGTAGAGTGTAGGGTGTAGAGGGTAGAGTGTAGGGTGTAGATTGTAGAGTGTAGGGTGTAGAGTGTACGGTGTAGGGTGTAGAGTGTAGGGTGTAGAGTGCAGGGTGTAGAGTGTAGGGTGTAGGATGTAGAGTGTAGAGTGTAGGATGTAGGCTGTAGTGTGTAGAGTGTAGGATGCAGATTGTAGGGTGTAGGGTGTAGAGTGTAGGGTGTAGAGTGTACAGTGTAGGGTGTAGAGTGTAGGGTGTAGAGTGTAGGGTGTAGGCTGAAGAGTGTAGGGTCTAGACTGAAGTGTGTAGGGTGTAGAGTGTAGCGTGTTGGATGTAGAGTGTAGGGTGTAGAGTGTAGGGTGCAGAGTGCAAGGTGCAGAGAGCAGAGTTTAGAGTGTAGGGTGTAGAGTGTAGGGTGTAGAGAGTAGAGTGTAGGATGTAGAGTGTAGGGTGTAGAGAGTAGAGTGTAGGGAGTAGAGTGTAGAGTGTATTGTGTAGAGTGTAGAGTGTAGGATGGAGAGTGTAGAGTGTAGGGTGTAGAGAGTAGAGTGTAGCGTGTAGAGGGTGTAGTGTAGGGTGTAGAGTGAAGAGTGTAGGGTGTAGAGTGTAGGGTGCAAGGTGCAGGGTGTAGAGTGTAGATTGTAGGGTGTACAGTGTGGAGTGTAGAGTGTAGGGTGTAGAGTGTAGATTGTAGAGTGTAGGGTGTAGAGGGTAGAGTGTAGGGTGTAGATTGTAGAGTGTAGGGTGTAGAGTGCACGGTGTAGGGTGTAGAGTGTAGTGTGTAGAGTGTAGAGTGTAGAGTGTAGGATGGAGAGTGTAGAGTGTAGGGTGTAGTGTGTAGAGTGTAGGGTGTAGAGTGTAGAGTTTAGGATGGAGAGTGTAGAGTGTAGGATGTAGGCTGTAGTGTGTAGAGTGTAGGATATAGATTGTAGGGTGGAGGGTGTAGAGTGTAGGGTGTAGAGTGTAGCGTGTTGGATGTAGAGTGTAGGGTGTAGAGTGTAGGGTGTAGAGTGCAAGGTGCAGAGAGCAGAGTTTAGAGTGTAGGGTGTAGAGTGTAGGGTGTAGAGAGTAGAGTGTAGGATGTAGAGTGTAGGGTGTAGAGAGTAGAGTGTAGGGAGTAGAGTGTAGAGTGTAGGGTGTAGAGTGTAGAGTGTAGGATGGAGAGTGTAGAGTGTAGGGTGTAGAGAGTAGAGTGTAGCGTGTAGAGGGTGGAGTGTAGGGTGTAGAGTGAAGAGTGTAGGGTGTAGAGTGTAGGGTGCAAGGTGTAGGGTGTAGAGTGTAGATTGTAGGGTGTACAGTGTGGAGTGTAGAGTGTAGGGTGTAGAGTGTAGATTGTAGAGTGTAGGGTGTAGAGGGTAGAGTGTAGGGTGTAGATTGTAGAGTGTAGGGTGTAGAGTGCACGGTGTAGGGTGTAGAGTGTAGGGTGTAGAGTGTAGGGTGTAGAGTGTAGAGTGTAGGATGGAGAGTGTAGAGTGTAGGGTGTAGTGTGTAGAGTGTAGGGTGTAGAGTGTAGAGTGTAGGATGGAGAGTGTAGGGTGTAGAGTGTAGGGTGTAGAGTGTAGGGTGTAGAGTGTAGATTGTAGGTTGTAGAGTGTAGAGTGTAGGATGTAGGCTGTAGTGTGTAGAGTGTAGGATATAGATTGTAGGGTGGAGGGTGTAGAGTGTAGGTTGTAGAGTGTAGCGTGTTGGATGTAGAGTGTAGGGTGTAGGGTGTAGAGTGCAAGGTGCAAAGAGCAGAGTTTAGAGTGTAGGGTGTAGAGTGTAGGGTGTAGAGAGTAGAGTGTAGGATGTAGAGTGTAGGGTATAGAGAGTAGAGTGTAGGGAGTAGAGTGTAGAGTGTAGGGTGTAGAGTGTAGAGTGTAGGATGGAGAGTGTAGAGTGTAGGGTGTAGAGAGTAGAGTGTAGCGTGTAGAGGGTGGAGTGTAGGGTGTAGAGTGAAGAGTGTAGGGTGTAGAGTGTAGAGTGCAAGGTGTAGGGTGTAGAGTGTAGATTGTAGGGTGTACAGTGTGGAGTGTAGAGTGTAGGGTGTAGAGTGTAGATTGTAGAGTGTAGGGTGTAGAGGGTAGAGTGTAGGGTGTAGATTGTAGAGTGTAGGGTGTAGAGTGTACGGTGTAGGGTGTAGAGTGTAGGGTGTAGAGTGTAGGGTGTAGAGTGAAGAGTGTAGGGTCTAGAGTGAAGAGTGTAGGGTGTAGAGTGTAGCGTGTTGGATGTAGAGTGTAGGGTGTAGAGTGTAGGGTGTAGAGTGTAGGGTGTAGACTGTAGGGTGCAGAGTGCAGGGTGCAGAGTGCAGAGTGCAGAGTTTAGAGTGTAGGGTGTAGAGTGTAGGGTGTAGAGAGTAGAGTGTAGGATGTAGAGTGTAGGGTGTAGAGAGTAGAGTGTAGGGAGTAGAGTGTAGGGTGTAGAGTGTAGAGTGTAGGATGGAGAGTGTAGAGTGTAGAGTGTAGAGAGTAGAGTGTAGCGTGTAGAGGGTGGAGTGTAGGGTGTAGAGTGAAAAGAGTATGGTGTAGAGTGAAGAGTGTAGGATGTAGAGTGTAGGGTGTAGAGTGCAGGGTGTAGAGTGTAGGGTGCAGAGTGCAGGGTGCAAAGTGCAGAGTTTAGAGTGTAGGGTGTAGGGTGTAGAGAGTAGAGTGTAGGATGTAGAGTGTAGGGTGTAGAGAGTAGAGTAAAGGATGTAGAGTGTAGGGTGTAGAGTGTAGGATGTAGAGTGTAGGGTGTAGAGTGTATGATGTAGAGTGAAGGGTGTAGAGTGTAGAGTGTGGGTTGTAGGGTGTAGGATGTAGAGAGTAGAGTGTAGGGTGTAGGGTGTAGAGTGTAGCGTGTAGAGGGTGGAGTGTAGGGTGTAGAGTGAAGAGTGTAGGGTGTAGAGGGTAGGGTGCAAGGTGAAGGGTGTAGAGTGTAGATTATAGGGTGTACAGTGTGGAGTGTAGAGTGTAGGGTGTAGAGTGTAGATTGTAGAGTGTAGGGTGTAGAGGGTAGAGTGTAGGGTGTAGATTGTAAAGTGTAGGGTGTAGAGTGTACGGTGTAGGGTGTAGAGTGTAGGGTGTAGAGTGCAGGGTGTAGAGTGTAGGGTGTAGGATGTAGAGTGTAGAGTGTAGGATGTAGGCTGTAGTGTGTAGAGTGTAGGATGCAGATTGTAGGGTGTAGGGTGTAGAGTGTAGGGTGTAGAGTGTAGGGTGTAGAGTGTACAGTGTAGGGTGTAGAGTGTAGGGTGTAGAGTGTAGGGTGTAGGCTGAAGAGTGTAGGGTCTAGACTGAAGTGTGTAGGGTGTAGAGTGTAGCGTGTTGGATGTAGAGTGTAGGGTGTAGAGTGTAGGGTGCAGAGTGCAAGGTGCAGAGAGCAGAGTTTAGAGTGTAGGGTGTAGAGTGTAGGGTGTAGAGAGTAGAGTGTAGGATGTAGAGTGTAGGGTGTAGAGAGTAGAGTGTAGGGAGTAGAGTGTAGAGTGTATTGTGTAGAGTGTAGAGTGTAGGATGGAGAGTGTAGAGTGTAGGGTGTAGAGAGTAGAGTGTAGCGTGTAGAGGGTGGAGTGTAGGGTGTAGAGTGAAGAGTGTAGGGTGTAGAGTGTAGGGTGCAAGGTGCAGGGTGTAGAGTGTAGATTGTAGGGTGTACAGTGTGGAGTGTAGAGTGTAGGGTGTAGAGTGTAGATTGTAGAGTGTAGGGTGTAGAGGGTAGAGTGTAGGGTGTAGATTGTAGAGTGTAGGGTGTAGAGTGCACGGTGTAGGGTGTAGAGTGTAGTGTGTAGAGTGTAGAGTGTAGAGTGTAGGATGGAGAGTGTAGAGTGTAGGGTGTAGTGTGTAGAGTGTAGGGTGTAGAGTGTAGAGTTTAGGATGGAGAGTGTAGAGTGTAGGATGTAGGCTGTAGTGTGTAGAGTGTAGGATATAGATTGTAGGGTGGAGGGTGTAGAGTGTAGGGTGTAGAGTGTAGCGTGTTGGATGTAGAGTGTAGGGTGTAGAGTGTAGGGTGTAGAGTGCAAGGTGCAGAGAGCAGAGTTTAGAGTGTAGGGTGTAGAGTGTAGGGTGTAGAGAGTAGAGTGTAGGATGTAGAGTGTAGGGTGTAGAGAGTAGAGTGTAGGGAGTAGAGTGTAGAGTGTAGGGTGTAGAGTGTAGAGTGTAGGATGGAGAGTGTAGAGTGTAGGTTGTAGAGAGTAGAGTGTAGCGTGTAGAGGGTGGAGTGTAGGGTGTAGAGTGAAGAGTGTAGGGTGTAGAGTGTAGGGTGCAAGGTGTAGGGTGTAGAGTGTAGATTGTAGGGTGTACAGTGTGGAGTGTAGAGTGTAGGGTGTAGAGTGTAGATTGTAGAGTGTAGGGTGTAGAGGGTAGAGTGTAGGGTGTAGATTGTAGAGTGTAGGGTGTAGAGTGTACAGTGTAGGGTGTAGAGTGTAGGGTGTAGAGTGTAGGGTGTAGAGTGAAGAGTGTAGGGTCTAGAGTGAAGAGTGTAGGGTGTAGAGTGTAGCGTGTTGGATGTAGAGTGTAGGGTGTAGAGTGTAGGGTGTAGAGTGTAGGGTGTAGACTGTAGGGTGCAGAGTGCAGGGTGCAGAGTGCAGAGTGCAGAGTTTAGAGTGTAGGGTGTAGAGTGTAGGGTGTAGAGTGTAGGATGTAGAGTGTAGGGTGTAGAGAGTAGAGTGTAGGGAGTAGAGTGTAGGGTGTAGAGTGTAGAGTGTAGGATGGAGAGTGTAGAGTGTAGAGTGTAGAGAGTAGAGTGTAGCGTGTAGAGGGTGGAGTGTAGGGTGTAGAGTGAAAAGAGTAGGGTGTAGAGTGTAGAGTGAAGAGTGTAGGATGTAGAGTGTAGGGTGTAGAGTGCAGGGTGTAGAGTGTAGGGTGCAGAGTGCAGGGTGAAAAGTGCAGAGTTTAGAGTGTAGGGTGTAGGGTGTAGAGAGTAGAGTGTAGGATGTAGAGTGTAGGGTGTAGAGAGTAGAGTGTAGGATGTAGAGTGTAGGGTGTAGAGAGTAGAGTGTAGGGAGTAGAGTGTAGGGTGTAGAGTGTAGAGTGTAGGATGGAGAGTGTAGAGTGTAGGTTGTAGAGAGTAGAGTGTAGCGTGTAGAGGGTGGAGTGTAGGGTGTAGAGTGAAGAGTGTAGGGTGTAGAGTGTAGGGTGCAAGGTGTAGGGTGTAGAGTGTAGGGTGGAGGGTGTAGAGTGTAGGGTGTAGAGTGTACAGTGTAGGGTGTAGAGTGTAGGGTGTAGAGTGTAGGGTGTAGAGTGTATGGTGCAGAGTGCAGGGTGCAGAGTGCAGAGTTTAGATTGTAGGGTGTAGAGTGTAGGGTGTAGAGAGTAGAGTGTAGGATGTAGAGTGTAAGGTGTAGAGAGTAGAGTGTAGGGAGTAGAGTGTAGGGTGTAGAGTGTAGAGTGTAGGATGGAGAGTGTAGAGTGTAGGGTGTAGTGTGTAGGGTGTAGAGTGTAGAGTGTAGGATGGAGAGTGTAGGGTGTAGAGTGTAGGGTGTAGAGTGTAGGGTGTAGAGTGTAGATTGTAGGATGTAGAGTGTAGAGTGAAGGATGTAGGCTGTAGTGTGTAGAGTGTAGGATGTAGATTGTAGGGTGTAGGGTGTAGAGTGTAGGGTGTAGAGTGTAGGGTGTAGAGTATACAGTGTAGGGTGTAGAGTGTAGGGTGTAGAGTGTAGGGTGTAGAGTATACAGTGTAGGGTGTAGGGTGTAGAGTGTAGGGTGTAGAGTGAAGAGTGTAGGGTGTAGAGTGAAGAATGTAGGGTGTAGAGGGTAGAGTGTAGGGTGTAGATTGTAGAGTGTAGGGTGTAGAGTGCATGGTGTAGGGTGTAGAGTGTAGGGTGTAGAGTGTAGGGTGTAGAGTGTAGAGTGTAGGATGGAGAGTGTAGAGTGTAGGGTGTAGTGTGTAGAGTTTAGGGTGTAGAGTGTAGAGTGTAGGATGGAGAGTGTAGGGTGTAGAGTGTAGGGCGTAGAGTGTAGGGTGTAGAGTGTAGATTGTAGGTTGTAGAGTGTAGAGTGTAGGATGTAGGCTGTAGTGTGTAGAGTGTAGGATATAGATTGTAGGGTGGAGGGTGTAGAGTGTAGGGTGTAGAGTGTACAGTGTAGGGTGTAGAGTGTAGGGTGTAGAGTGTAGGGTGTAGAGTGTAGGGTGCAGAGTGCAGGGTGCAGAGTGCAGAGTTTAGATTGTAGGGTGTAGAGTGTAAGGTGTAGAGAGTAGAGTGTAGGATGTAGAGTGTAGGGTGTAGAGAGTAGAGTGTAGGGAGTAGAGTGTAGAGTGTAGGGTGTAAAGTGTAGAGTGTAGGATGGAGAGTGTAGAGTGTAGGGTGTAGTGTGTAGGGTGTAGAGTGTAGAGTGTAGGATGGAGAGTGTAGGGTGTAGAGTGTAGGGTGTAGATTGTAGGATGTAGAGTGTAGAGTGAAGGATGTAGGCTGTAGTGTGTAGAGTGTAGGATGAAGATTGTAGGGTGTAGGGTGTAGAGTGTAGGGTGTAGAGTGTAGGGTGTAGAGTATACAGTGTAGGGTGTAGAGTGTAGGGTGTAGAGTGTAGGGTGTAGAGTAGGGTTGAGCGACTTTCATTTTTTTAAGATCGAGTCTGGTTTTGTGAAACCCGATTTAGTCCAGAGTCGAGTCGAGTGAAGTCGGCCGATTATCGCTAAATGTCGGGGATCGACCGAAACACGAAACCCAATGCAAGTCAATGGGGAAGCATAGCCGGCAGTGAGTGGAGGCCAGGAAAACACCTACAGTGCACATTTTACTGCCAAAAACATCCATTCTTGTTTTCTGAAGCTTGTCAATCTTAATTAACTTTATAATAATAGTTGGGCACTGGAAATTGGGGGTCATTTGGCAAAAGTTGTGGGGGTAGGGCTGGTTCAAGGTTTTAGTGGGCCCAGGAAACATGGACTACGTCATGGCGGTGGAGCAGGGAGAGGTAAGTATTTCAACGTTGCAAGTGCTGTGATCCTGAGCAAGCAGGGGGGGCCCACTCGTTCGCATTGGCACTGGCACAGGGCCCCTCAAAGTACGGCGGTGTGTTTGCATGGCGGGGGCGCCTCCCACCAGCAGCAACACTTTTGCGTACTCTGAGTGGCCCTGTGCCAGTGACGTCGCCAACGAGTATGCCCCCCCACCTGATGAAGGAACCTGCACTTTAATCTGCACCTTCCTCTTTGTCCCTGTGTAAGGTGGTATAATATGCGGGAAGGGGAACCTTACTTTCAGCAGGGTCAGATTCTGGCTGTGTAGAGTACAAGGGGAATGTAGTGGTCTAGGTCAATGTACCAGCAGACTCATTTAGCAGTGGCTGGGCAATGGGCAGGATGATGAGGAAACAGATATAGGGCCAAAGAATAAAGTAGGCTAAATGCAGATCAAAATTGGTAACAGGACTAAACAGGCGGCATTGCTTTGTTCAGTGGAGTAGCAAACCCAAGAGCAGCAGACACTGTTTCAAGGGCCTAACCACACTAGTAGGCCAAATGCAGTTTAATATCTGATAGTATAGGCCGAAAGCCAGAATGTGGAAGCTCAGCTTTGTTCAGTTGAGGACAACACCAGGGAGGGGCAGACACCGTTAGTAGGCCCTAACCACCATTTTGTTTTTTAAAAAACACTTAATGAGAGCCAGAAGGTTGAAGCTCAGCTTTATTCAGTTGAGGGCAACACCAGGGAGGGGCAGACACCGTTAGTAGGCCCTAACCACCATTTTGTTTTTTAAAAAACACTTAATGAGAGCCAGAAGGTTGAAGCTCAGCTTTATTCAGTTGAGGGCAACACCAGGGAGGGGCAGAAGCCGTTAGTAGGCCCTAACCACCATTTTGTTTTTTAAAAAACACTTAATGAGAGCCAGAAGGTTGAAGCTCAGCTTTATTCAGTTGAGGGCAACACCAGGAAGGGGCAGAAGCCGTTAGTAGGCCCTAACCACCATTTTGTTTTTTAAAAAACAGTTAATGAGAGCCAGAAGGTTGAAGCTCAGCTTTATTCAGTTGAGGGCAACACCAGGCAGGGGCAGACACCGTTAGTAGGCCGGAACCACCAATGTGTTTAAAAACAGCAGTTAATCAGAGCCGGAAGGTAGAAGCTCAGCTTTATTCAGTTGAGGGCAACACCAGGGAGGGGCAGACGCCGTTAGTAGGCCCTAACCATCATTTTGTTTTTTAAAAAACACTTAATGAGAGCCAGAAGGTTGAAGCTCAGCTTTATTCAGTTGAGGGCAACACCAGGCAGGGGCAGACACCGTTAGTAGGCCGGAACCACCAATGTGTTTAAAAACAGCAGTTAATCAGAGCCGGAAGGTAGAAGCTCAGCTTTATTCAGTTGAGGGCAACACCAGGCAGGGGCAGACACCGTTAGTAGGCCCTAACCACCATTTTGTTTTTTAAAAAACACTTAATGAGAGCCAGAAGGTTGAAGCTCAGCTTTATTCATTTGAGGGCAACACCAGGGAGGGGCAGAAGCCGTTAGTAGGCCCTAACCACCATTTTGTTTTTTAAAAAACACTTAATGAGAGCCAGAAGGTTGAAGCTCAGCTTTATTCAGTTGAGGGCAACACCAGGAAGGGGCAGACACCGTTAGTAAGCCGGAACCACCAATGTGTTTAAAAACAGCAGTTAATCAGAGACGGAAGGTAGAAGCTCAGCTTTATTCAGTTGAGGGCAACACCAGGGAGGGGCAGACGCCGTTAGTAGGCCCTAACCACCATTTTGTTTTTTTAAAAACACTTAATGAGAGCCAGAAGGTTGAAGCTCAGCTTTATTCAGTTGAGGGCAACACCAGGCAGGGGCAGACACCGTTAGTAGGCCGGAACCACCAATGTGTTTAAAAACAGCAGTTAATCAGAGCCGGAAGGTAGAAGCTCAGCTTTATTCAGTTGAGGGCAACACCAGGCAGGGGCAGACACCGTTAGTAGGCCCTAACCACCATTTTGTTTTTTAAAAAACACTTAATGAGAGCCAGAAGGTTGAAGCTCAGCTTTATTCAGTTGAGGGCAACACCAGGCAGGGGCAGACACCGTTAGTAGGCCGGAACCACCAATGTGTTTAAAAACAGCAGTTAATCAGAGCCGGAAGGTAGAAGCTCAGCTTTATTCAGTTGAGGGCAACACCAGGGAGGGGCAGAAGCCGTTAGTAGGCCCTAACCACCATTTTGTTATTTAAAAAAAACTTAATGAGAGCCAGAAGGTTGAAGCTCAGCTTTATTCAGTTGAGGGCAACACCAGGCAGGGGCAGACACCGTTAGTAGGCCCTAACCACCATTTTGTTTTTTAAAAAACACTTAATGAGAGCCAGAAGGTTGAAGCTCAGCTTTATTCAGTTGAGGGCAACACCAGGCAGGGGCAGACACCGTTAGTAGGCCGGAACCACCAATGTGTTTAAAAACAGCAGTTAATCAGAGCCGGAAGGTAGAAGCTCAGCTTTATTCAGTTGAGGGCAACACCAGGGAGGGGCAGAAGCCGTTAGTAGGCCCTAACCACCATTTTGTTTTTTAAAAAACACTTAATGAGAGCCAGAAGGTTGAAGCTCAGCTTTATTCAGTTGAGGGCAACACCAGGCAGGGGCAGACACCGTTAGTAGGCCCTAACCACCATTTTGTTTTTTAAAAAACACTTAATGAGAGCCAGAAGGTTGAAGCTCAGCTTTATTCAGTTGAGGGCAACACCAGGGAGGGGCAGACACCGTTAGTAGGCCCTAACCACCATTTTGTTTTTTTAAAAACACTTAATGAGAGCCAGAAGGTTGAAGCTCAGCTTTATTCAGTTGAGGGCAACACCAGGGAGGGGCAGACACCGTTAGTAGGCCCTAACCACCATTTTGTTTTTTAAAAAACACTTAATGAGAGCCAGAAGGTTGAAGCTCAGCTTTATTCAGTTGAGGGCAACACCAGGGAGGGGCAGACACCGTTAGTAGGCCCTAACCACCATTTTGTTTTTTAAAAAACACTTAATGAGAGCCAGAAGGTTGAAGCTCAGCTTTATTCAGTTGAGGGCAACACCAGGCAGGGGCAGACACCGTTAGTAGGCCGGAACCACCAATGTGTTTAAAAACAGCAGTTAATCAGAGCCGAAAGGTAGAAGCTCAGCTTTATTCAGTTGAGGGCAACACCAGGGAGGGGCAGACACCGTTAGTAGGCCCTAACCACCATTTTGTTTTTTAAAAAACACTTAATGAGAGCCAGAAGGTTGAAGCTCAGCTTTATTCAGTTGAGGGCAACACCAGGGAGGGGCAGAAGCCGTTAGTAGGCCCTAACCACCATTTTGTTTTTTAAAAAACACTTAATGAGAGCCAGAAGGTTGAAGCTCAGCTTTATTCAGTTGAGGGCAACACCAGGAAGGGGCAGACACCGTTAGTAGGCCGGAACCACCAATGTGTTTAAAAACAGCAGTTAATCAGAGCCGGAAGGTAGAAGCTCAGCTTTATTCAGTTGAGGGCAACACCAGGGAGGGGCAGAAGCCGTTAGTAGGCCCTAACCACCATTTTGTTTTTTAAAAAACACTTAATGAGAGCCAGAAGGTTGAAGCTCAGCTTTATTCAGTTGAGGGCAACACCAGGGAGGGGCAGACACCGTTAGTAGGCCCTAACCACCATTTTGTTTTTTAAAAAACACTTAATGAGAGCCAGAAGGTTGAAGCTCAGCTTTATTCAGTTGAGGGCAACACCAGGGAGGGGCAGACACCGTTAGTAGGCCCTAACCACCATTT
Source organism: Ranitomeya variabilis (assembly GCF_051348905.1). Taxonomy (NCBI): domain Eukaryota; kingdom Metazoa; phylum Chordata; class Amphibia; order Anura; family Dendrobatidae; genus Ranitomeya; species Ranitomeya variabilis. The sequence goes on along the minus strand of NC_135238.1, from coordinate 104,611,805 downwards.
TGTTTTTTAAAAAACACCTAATGAGAGCCAGAAGGTTGAAGCTCAGCTTTATTCAGTTGAGGGCAACACCAGGCAGGGGCAGACACCGTTAGTAGGCCGGAACCACCAATGTGTTTAAAAACAGCAGTTAATCAGAGCCGGAAGGTAGAAGCTCAGCTTTATTCAGTTGAGGACAACTTGAATTAGGGACTGCAGACAGACTTAGCAGGCTGTCCCCTGTGTGGACCATGCATACAATACATTAACCCATTGAGCCACAAAGGACACGTAATCTTCCGTGGCCATGCCTACAGGTCCATGTGTCTGTTGTCAGGTGTACCTTTGTCAGTGTAGGCCTATTGGAAGGAGGGACCGCAGACAGGCTTCGAAGGCCTAACACAATAAAATGGGCTGGCTGTAGGCACTTTAAAATTGGTTCCAGGGGTACACGGGCAGCAGTGGTCTGGTCAGTGGAGGCCTAGTGGAAGGAGGGACCGCAGACAGGCTTCGAAGGCCTAACACAATAAAATGGGCTGGCTGTAGGCACTTTAAAATTGTTTCCAGGGGTACACGGGCAGCAGTGGTCTGGTCAGTGGAGGCCTAGTGGAAGGAGGGACCGCAGACAGGCTTCGAAGGCCTAACACAATAAAATGGGCTGGCTGTAGGCACTTTAAAATTGGTTCCAGGGGTACACGGGCAGCAGTGGTCTGGTCAGTGGAGGCCTAGTGGAAGGAGGGACCGCAGAAGGCTTCGAAGGCCTAACACAATAAAATGGGCTGGCTGTAGGCACTTTAAAATTGTTTCCAGGGGTACACGGGCAGCAGTGGTCTGGTCAGTGGAGGCCTAGTGGAAGGAGGGACCGCAGACAGGCTTCGAAGGCCTAACACAATAAAATGGGCTGGCTGTAGGCACTTTAAAATTGGTTCCAGGGGTACACGGGCAGCAGTGGTCTGGTCAGTGGAGGCCTAGTGGAAGGAGGGACCGCAGACAGGCTTCGAAGGCCTAACACAATAAAATGGGCTGGCTGTAGGCACTTTAAAATTGGTTCCAGGGGTACACGGGCAGCAGTGGTCTGGTCAGTGGAGGCCTAGTGGAAGGAGGGACCGCAGACAGGCTTCGAAGGCCTAACACAATAAAATGGGCTGGCTGTAGGCACTTTAAAATTGTTTCCAGGGGTACACGGGCAGCAGTGGTCTGGTCAGTGGAGGCCTAGTGGAAGGAGGGACCGCAGACAGGCTTCGAAGGCCTAACACAATAAAATGGGCTGGCTGTAGGCACTTTAAAATTGGTTCCAGGGGTACACGGGCAGCAGTGGTCTGGTCAGTGGAGGCCTAGTGGAAGGAGGGAACGTAAACAGGCTTCGAAGGCCTAACACAATAAAATGGGCTGGCTGTAGGCACTTTAAAATTGTTTCCAGGGGTACACGGGCAGCAGTGGTCTGGTCAGTGGAGGCCTAGTGGAAGGAGGGACCGCAGACAGGCTTCGAAGGCCTAACACAATAAGATGGGCTGGCTGTAGGCACTTTAAAATTGTTTCCAGGGGTACACGGGCAGCAGTGGTCTGGTCAGTGGAGGCCTAGTGGAAGGAGGGACCGCAGACAGGCTTCGAAGGCCTAACACAATAAAATGGGCTGGCTGTAGGCACTTTAAAATTGTTTCCAGGGGTACACGGGCAGCAGTGGTCTGGTCAGTGGAGGCCTAGTGGAAGGAGGGACCGCAGACAGGCTTCGAAGGCCTAACACAATAAAATGGGCTGGCTGTAGGCACTTTAAAATTGTTTCCAGGGGTACACGGGCAGCAGTGGTCTGGTCAGTGGAGGCCTAGTGGAAGGAGGGACCGCAGACAGGCTTCGAAGGCCTAACACAATAAAATGGGCTGGCTGTAGGCACTTTAAAATTGTTTCCAGGGGTACACGGGCAGCAGTGGTCTGGTCAGTGGAGGCCTAGTGGAAGGAGGGACCGCAGACAGGCTTCGAAGGCCTAACACAATAAAATGGGCTGGCTGTAGGCACTTTAAAATTGGTTCCAGGGGTACACGGGCAGCAGTGGTCTGGTCAGTGGAGGCCTAGTGGAAGGAGGGACCGCAGAAGGCTTCGAAGGCCTAACACAATAAAATGGGCTGGCTGTAGGCACTTTAAAATTGTTTCCAGGGGTACACGGGCAGCAGTGGTCTGGTCAGTGGAGGCCTAGTGGAAGGAGGGACCGCAGACAGGCTTCGAAGGCCTAACACAATAAAATGGGCTGGCTGTAGGCACTTTAAAATTGGTTCCAGGGGTACACGGGCAGCAGTGGTCTGGTCAGTGGAGGCCTAGTGGAAGGAGGGACCGCAGACAGGCTTCGAAGGCCTAACACAATAAAATGGGCTGGCTGTAGGCACTTTAAAATTGGTTCCAGGGGTACACGGGCAGCAGTGGTCTGGTCAGTGGAGGCCTAGTGGAAGGAGGGACCGCAGACAGGCTTCGAAGGCCTAACACAATAAAATGGGCTGGCTGTAGGCACTTTAAAATTGTTTCCAGGGGTACACGGGCAGCAGTGGTCTGGTCAGTGGAGGCCTAGTGGAAGGAGGGACCGCAGACAGGCTTCGAAGGCCTAACACAATAAAATGGGCTGGCTGTAGGCACTTTAAAATTGGTTCCAGGGGTACACGGGCAGCAGTGGTCTGGTCAGTGGAGGCCTAGTGGAAGGAGGGAACGTAAACAGGCTTCGAAGGCCTAACACAATAAAATGGGCTGGCTGTAGGCACTTTAAAATTGTTTCCAGGGGTACACGGGCAGCAGTGGTCTGGTCAGTGGAGGCCTAGTGGAAGGAGGGACCGCAGACAGGCTTCGAAGGCCTAACACAATAAAATGGGCTGGCTGTAGGCACTTTAAATTTGTTTCCAGGGGTACACGGGCAGCAGTGGTCTGGTCAGTGGAGGCCTAGTGGAAGGAGGGACCGCAGACAGGCTTCGAAGGCCTAACACAATAAAATGGGCTGGCTGTAGGCACTTTAAAATTGTTTCCAGGGGTACACGGGCAGCAGTGGTCTGGTCAGTGGAGGCCTAGTGGAAGGAGGGACCGCAGACAGGCTTCGAAGGCCTAACACAATAAAATGGGCTGGCTGTAGGCACTTTAAAATTGTTTCCAGGGGTACACGGGCAGCAGTGGTCTGGTCAGTGGAGGCCTAGTGGAAGGAGGGACCGCAGACAGGCTTCGAAGGCCTAACACAATAAAATGGGCTGGCTGTAGGCACTTTAAAATTGTTTCCAGGGGTACACGGGCAGCAGTGGTCTGGTCAGTGGAGGCCTAGTGGAAGGAGGGACCGCAGACAGGCTTCGAAGGCCTAACACAATAAAATGGGCTGGCTGTAGGCACTTTAAAATTGTTTCCAGGGGTACACGGGCAGCAGTGGTCTGGTCAGTGGAGGCCTAGTGGAAGGAGGGACCGCAGACAGGCTTCGAAGGCCTAACACAATAAAATGGGCTGGCTGTAGGCACTTTAAAATTGGTTCCAGGGGTACACGGGCAGCAGTGGTCTGGTCAGTGGAGGCCTAGTGGAAGGAGGGACCGCAGACAGGCTTCGAAGGCCTAACACAATAAAATGGGCTGGCTGTAGGCACTTTAAAATTGGTTCCAGGGGTACACGGGCAGCAGTGGTCTGGTCAGTGGAGGCCTAGTGGAAGGAGGGACCGCAGACAGGCTTCAAAGGCCTAACACAATAAAATGGGCTGGCTGTAGGCACTTTAAAATTGGTTCCAGGGGTACACGGGCAGCAGTGGTCTGGTCAGTGGAGGCCTAGTGGAAGGAGGGACCGCAGACAGGCTTCGAAGGCCTAACACAATAAAATGGGCTGGCTGTAGGCACTTTAAAATTGGTTCCAGGGGTACACGGGCAGCAGTGGTTTGGTCAGTGGAGGCCTAGTGGAAGGAGGGACCGCAGACAGGCTTCGAAGGCCTAACACAATAAAATGGGCTGGCTGTAGGCACTTTAAAATTGTTTCCAGGGGTACACGGGCAGCAGTGGTCTGGTCAGTGGAGGCCTAGTGGAAGGAGGGACCGCAGACAGGCTTCGAAGGCCTAACACAATAAAATGGGCTGGCTGTAGGCACTTTAAAATTGTTTCCAGGGGTACACGGGCAGCAGTGGTCTGGTCAGTGGAGGCCTAGTGGAAGGAGGGACCGCAGACAGGCTTCGAAGGCCTAACACAATAAAATGGGCTGGCTGTAGGCACTTTAAAATTGGTTCCAGGGGTACACGGGCAGCAGTGGTCTGGTCAGTGGAGGCCTAGTGGAAGGAGGGACCGCAGACAGGCTTCGAAGGCCTAACACAATAAAATGGGCTGGCTGTAGGCACTTTAAAATTGTTTCCAGGGGTACACGGGCAGCAGTGGTCTGGTCAGTGGAGGCCTAGTGGAAGGAGGGACCGCAGACAGGCTTCGAAGGCCTAACACAATAAAATGGGCTGGCTGTAGGCACTTTAAAATTGGTTCCAGGGGTACACGGGCAGCAGTGGTCTGGTCAGTGGAGGCCTAGTGGAAGGAGGGACCGCAGACAGGCTTCGAAGGCCTAACACAATAAAATGGGCTGGCTGTAGGCACTTTAAAATTGGTTCCAGGGGTACACGGGCAGCAGTGGTCTGGTCAGTGGAGGCCTAGTGGAAGGAGGGACCGCAGACAGGCTTCGAAGGCCTAACACAATAAAATGGGCTGGCTGTAGGCACTTTAAAATTGTTTCCAGGGGTACACGGGCAGCAGTGGTCTGGTCAGTGGAGGCCTAGTGGAAGGAGGGACCGCAGACAGGCTTCGAAGGCCTAACACAATAAAATGGGCTGGCTGTAGGCACTTTAAAATTGGTTCCAGGGGTACACGGGCAGCAGTGGTCTGGTCAGTGGAGGCCTAGTGGAAGGAGGGACCGCAGACAGGCTTCGAAGGCCTAACACAATAAAATGGGCTGGCTGTAGGCACTTTAAAATTGTTTCCAGGGGTACACGGGCAGCAGTGGTCTGTTCAGTGGAGGCCTAGTGGAAGGAGGGACCGCAGACAGGCTTCGAAGGCCTAACACAATAAAATGGGCTGGCTGTATGCACTTTAAAATTGGTTCCAGGGGTACACGGGCAGCAGTGGTCTGGTCAGTGGAGGCCTAGTGGAAGGAGGGACCGCAGACAGGCTTCGAAGGCCTAAAATAACAAACAATAGGCTCATGGCAGTTTTACAGCGGTTACATGGATACACAGGCAGCTTGGTGGTGAGTGGAGGAGTATTTAAAGTAGGGACCGCAGACAGGCTATCAAAGGCCTAAAATAACAAACAATAGGCTCATGGCAGTTTTACAGCGGTTACATGGATACACGGGCAGGCAGCTTGGTGGTGAGTGGAGGAGTATTTAAAGTAGGGACCGCAGACAGGCTATCAAAGGCCTAAAATAACAAACAATAGGCTCATGGCAGTTTTACAGCGGTTACATGGATACACGGGCAGGCAGCTTGGTGGTGAGTGGAGGAGTATTTAAAGTAGGGACCGCAGACAGGCTATCAAAGGCCTAAAATAACAAACAATAGGCTCATGGCAGTTTTACAGCGGTTACATGGATACACGGGCAGGCAGCTTGGTGGTGAGTGGAGGAGTATTTAAAGTAGGGACCGCAGACAGGCTATCAAAGGCCTAAAATAACAAACAATAGGCTCATGGCAGTTTTACAGCGGTTACATGGATACACGGGCAGGCAGCTTGGTGGTGAGTGGAGGAGTATTTAAAGTAGGGACCGCAGACAGGCTATCAAAGGCCTAAAATAACAAACAATAGGCTCATGGCAGTTTTACAGCGGTTACATGGATACACGGGCAGGCAGCTTGGTGGTGAGTGGAGGAGTATTTAAAGTAGGGACCGCAGACAGGCTATCAAAGGCCTAAAATAACAAACAATAGGCTCATGGCAGTTTTACAGCGGTTACATGGATACACGGGCAGGCAGCTTGGTGGTGAGTGGAGGAGTATTTAAAGTAGGGACCGCAGACAGGCTATCAAAGGCCTAAAATAACAAACAATAGGCTCATGGCAGTTTTACAGCGGTTACATGGATACACGGGCAGGCAGCTTGGTGGTGAGTGGAGGAGTATTTAAAGTAGGGACCGCAGACAGGCTATCAAAGGCCTAAAATAACAAACAATAGGCTCATGGCAGTTTTACAGCGGTTACATGGATACACAGGCAGCTTGGTGGTGAGTGGAGGAGTAGTGCAAGGAGTGTCTGTCCCAGTACTCCCAAAATATAAATAGATGTTAATGTCTCGCAAAACAACCAAAACAAAAAAAAAAAGGTGGCATACTTAGGTACAGGGGTGGGCTCATCTACTGAGTTTCTGACATAGTAATTTGGCAGTAACTATTTAATGGTGCCAATATAGGACACAGACACAGACTACTTTAAGTTGCATCATAGATGTCTACAAATTTGTATTGTCAGTGCCAGACATTGAATGATGTCAGCGAATAGACTAAAGATTGGTGCAGCTGTGCGACATAATTTTGCACGTGGTAGAGCACATTTTGAGCTGGGGTAGGGGGGAATTCTCTTGAGGCCGGCGGGACCGCCCCAGGGCCCCTCATGTTACAACGGTGTGTCTGACGTTGGGTGCGCACCACCACCGCCAGAGACACTACATTGTACTATGAGGGACCCAGTAGCAATGCCGTCAACCAAAAGCGAGCACACCCACCTCTTCAGACAAACAGCAGTCTCACGGGTGCTTGCGCCAAGTCGCGATACCACGGCCCCGTGTGGGGAGTTTGGCCATTTAGGGAGGTGTAAACATGTCGTATGCTGTACAATCAGCTGCAGCAAATTAGACATTAGAAAAGTAATTCACAGGCAAGAGCTTTTCATAGGAAAGCTAGGTGTCGGCCGGGCAAGGTGGGGCAAAAGATTTCGAAATCCAGTTGTGGTTCATTTTAATGAATGTTAGATCGTCAACATTTTGGGTAGCCAGACGAGTCCTTTTTTCGGTTAATATTGAACCTGCAGCACTGAATACTCTTTCTGATAGGACACTTGCTGCCGGGCAAGCAAGCTCCTGCAATGCATATTCTGCCAATTCTGGCCAGGTGTCTAATTTGGAGGCCCAGTAATCAAATGGGAATGACGGTTGAGGGAGAACATCGATAAGGGATGAAAAATAGTTAGTAACCATACTGGACAAATGTTGTCTCCTGTCACTTTCAATTGATGCAGCAGTACCTGTCCTGTCTGCGGTCATAGCAAAATCACTCCACAACCTGGTCAGAAAACCCCTCTGTCCAACGCCACTTCTGATGTGTGCACCCCTAACACTCCTAGTCTGCTGCCCCCTGGAGCTCGTGTGAGAACGATCACGTGCGCTGTGTGTTGGGAATGCCTGAAGCAAACGGTCAACAAGAGTTGATTGTTTGGTTGCTAATATTAGTTCCAAGTTCTCATGTGGCATAATATTTTGCAATTTGCCTTTATAGCGTGGATCAAGGAGGCAGGCCAACCAGTAATCGTCATCGTTCATCATTTTCGTAATGCGTGTGTCCCTTTTTAGGATACGTAAGGCATAATCCGCCATGTGGGCCAAAGTTCCAGTTGTCAAATCTCCGGTTGTGATTGGTTGAGGGGCAGTTGCAGGCAAATCTACGTCACTTGTGTCCCTCAAAAAACCAGAACCCGGCCGTGACACGCAACCAATTTCCTGTGCCCCCGGGAAAGGTTCGGCATTAAAAATATACTCATCCCCATCATCCTCCTCGTCCTCCACCTCCTCTTCGCCCGCTACCTCGTCCTGTACACTGCCCTGACCAGACAATGGCTGACTGTCATCAAGGCTTTCCTCTTCCTCTGGTGCAGACGCCTGCTCCTTTATGTGCGTCAAACTTTGCATCAGCAGACGCATTAGGGGGATGCTCATGCTTATTACGGCGTTGTCTGCACTAACCAGCCGTGTGCATTCCTCAAAACACTGAAGGACTTGACACATGTCTTGTATCTTAGACCACTGCACACCTGACAACTCCATGTCTGCCATCCTACTGCCTGCCCGTGTATCCTCCCACAAATAAATAACAGCACGCCTCTGTTCGCACAGTCTCTGAAGCATGTGCAGTGTTGAGTTCCACCTTGTTGCAACGTCTATGATTAGGCGATGCTGGGGAAGGTTCAAAGACCGCTGATAGGTCTGCATACGGCTGGCGTGTACAGGCGAACGTCGGATATGTGAGCAAAGTGCACGCACTTTGAGGAGCAGGTCGGAGAACCCAGGATAAGTTTTCAATAAGCACTGCACCACCAGGTTTAAGGTGTGAGCCAGGCAAGGAATGTGTTTCAGTTGGAAAAGGGAGATGGCAGCCATGAAATTCCTTCCGTTATCACTCACTACCTTGCCTGCCTCAAGATCTACTGTGCCCAGCCACGACTGCGTTTCTTGTTGCAAGAACTCGGACAGAACTTCCGCGGTGTGTCTGTTGTCGCCCAAACACTTCATAGCCAATACAGCCTGCTGACGCTTGGCAGTAGCTGGCCCATAATGGGACAACTGGTGTGCAACAGTGTCATCTGCCGATGGAGTGGTTGGCAGACTGCGTTCTGTGGAAGAGCTGTAGCTTCTGCAGGAGGACGAGGAGGAGGAGGAGGAGGGGGTGCGAACGCCTACAGCCAACTGTTTCCTAGACCGTGGGCTAGGCACAACTGTCCCTAAATTGATGTCGCCTGTAGACCCTGCATCCACCACATTCACCCAGTGTGCCGTGATGGACACATAACGTCCCTGGCCATGCCTACTGGTCCATGCATCTGTAGTCAGGTGCACCTTTGTACTCACAGATTGCCTGAGTGCATGGACGATGCGCTGTTTAACATGCTGGTGCAGGGCTGGGATGGCTTTTCTGGAAAAAAAGTGTCGACTGGGTAGCTCGTATCGTGGTTCAGCGTACTCCATCAGGGCTTTGAAAGCTTCGCTTTCAACTAACCGGTAGGGCATCATCTCTAACGAGATTAGTCTAGCTATGTGGGCGTTAAAACCCTGTGTACGCGGATGCGAGGATAAGTACTTCCTTTTTCTAACCAGAGTCTCATGTAGGGTGAGCTGGACTGGAGAGCTGGAGATCGTGGAACTTTCGGGTGTGCCAGTGTACATGGCAGACTGAGAGACGGTTGGAGACGGTATTGTTTCCGCCGGTGCCCTAGATGCAATATTTCCTCCTACAAAACTGGTGATTCCCTGACCCTGACTGCTTTTGGCTGGCAAAGAAACCTGCACAGATACTGCCGGTGGTGCGGAAAATGGTGGCCTTACAGTGACGGAAGGGATGTTGCGTTGCTGACTAGCTTCATTGGCCGAGGGTGCTACAACCTTAAGGGACGTTTGGTAGTTAGTCCAGGCTTGAAAATGCATGGTGGTTAAGTGTCTATGCATGCAACTAGTATTTAGACTTTTCAGATTCTGACCTCTGCTTAAGCTAGTTGAACATTTTTGACAGATGACTTTGCGCTGATCAGTTGGATGTTGTTTAAAAAAATGCCAGACTGCACTCTTCCTAGACTCGGATCCCTTTTCAGGGATTGCAGACTGAGCTTTAACCGGATGGCCACGCTGTCCTCCAACAGGTTTTGGCTTTGACACGCGTTTTGGGCCAGATACGGGCCCGGCAGATGGAACCTGTTGCGATGTTGATGCCTGCTGCGGCCCCTCCTCCACCTCCGCTTCTGAACTACTGCCGCCTGCACCCTGTTCCCCCAATGGCTGCCAATCGGGGTCAATAACTGGGTCATCTATTACCTCCTCTTCGAGCTCGTGTGCAACTTCGTCTGTGTCACTGTGTCGGTCGGTGGTATAGCGTTCGTGGCGGGGCAACATAGTCTCATCAGGGTCTGATTGTGGATCTGTACCCTGAGAGGGCAATGTGGTGGTCTGAGTCAAAGGAGCAGCATAGTACTCTGGCTGTGGCTGTGCATCAGTGCACTCCATGTCAGAATCTACTTGTAATGGGCATGGCCTGTTAAATGTTTCACTTTCTAAGCCAGGGACGGTATGTGTAAAGAGCTCCATGGAGTGACCCGTTGTGTCGCCTGCTGCATCCTTCTCTCTTGTTGTAGTTTTTGCTGAGGAGGACAAGGAAGCGACTTGTCCCTGACCGTGAACATCCACAAGCGACGCGCTGCTTTTACATTTACCAGTTTCTGAAGAGGAGGCAAAAGAGCTAGAGGCTGAGTCTGCAATGTAAGCCAAAACTTGCTGTTGCTGCTCCGCCTTTAAAAGCGGTTTTCCTACTCCCAGAAAAGAGAGCGTTCGAGGCCTTGTGTAGCCTGACGACGAAACTGGCTTTACAGCTCCAGACTTAGGTGGAATATTTTTATCCCCACGACCACCTGATGCTCCACTACCACTACCATCATTACCAGCTGACAATGAACGCCCACGACGACCTCTTGCACCAGACTTCCTCATTGTTTTAAAATCTTAACCAAAGTAACTTTATTTGTTGCTGTCAAACAACTTACACGGTGAGCTATAACTTCAGTATGATTTCAATATCCCTTAACAGGTTGGTGAGACCACAAGGAAAATCAGGCACAATGTTACACACTCTGTTTTCTGTGGCACAAAATCACAGAGATGACACACACGCAGGACTGTCACTCAAGCACTAATGTTAAAATTAATCTCCCACCTAATTTTTTTTTTTTTTTCTCAGGGAGACTTTAGAAACCAAATAATATTAAAAAACAAAAAAAAAAAAAAAGGCTTTCTATGGCCCACAATTAGAGAGAGAGAGGTGGCACACCCAGGAGTCAAGACTGGCGCACAAGCTGAAAGGGCAATATTACTCTCCCACTGTTTTTTTAAGTTTTTTTTTTTTTATTTTCAGGGAGACTTTAGAAACCAAATAATATTAAAAAAACCAAAAAAATAAATAGCCTTTCTATGGCCCACTGAATGAGAGAGAGAGGTGGCACACCCAGGAGTCAAGACTGGCACACAAGCTGAAAGGGCAATATTACTCTCCCACTGTTTTTTTATGTATTTTTTGTTTTTTAAGGGAGACTTTAGAAACCCAATAATATTTAAAAAAAATAAATAAATAGGCTTTCTATGGCCCACTGAATGAGAGGGAGAGAGGTGGCACACCCAGGAGTCAAGACTGGCACACAAGCTGAAAGGGCAATATTACTCTCCCACTGTTTTTTTATGTTTTTTTTTTTTTCAGGGAGACTTTAGAAACCAAATAATATTAAAAAAAACAAAAAAATAAATAGCCTTTCTATGGCCCACTGAATGAGAGAGAGAGGTGGCACACCCAGGAGTCAAGACTGGCACACAAGCTGAAAGGGCAATATTACTCTCCCACTGTTTTTTTATGTTTTTTTTTTTTTTCAGGGAGACTTTAGAAACCAAATAATATTAAAAAAACCAAAAAAATAAATAGCCTTTCTATGGCCCACTGAATGAGAGAGAGGTGGCACACCCAGGAGTCAAGACTGGCATACAAGCTGAAAGGGCAATATTACTCTCCCACTGTTTTTTTATGTATTTTTTGTTTTTTAAGGGAGACTTTAGAAACCCAATAATATTTAAAAAAAAAAAAATAGGCTTTCTATGGCCCACTGAATGAGAGGGAGAGAGGTGGCACACCCAGGAGTCAAGACTGGCACACAAGCTGAAAGGGCAATATTACTCTCCCACTGTTTTTTTATGTATTTTTTGTTTTTTAAGGGAGACTTTAGAAACCCAATAATATTTAAAAAAAAAAAAAAAAAAAAGGCTTTCTATGGCCCACAATTAGAGAGAGAGGTGGCACACCCAGGAGTCAAGACTGGCACACAAGCTGAAAGGGCAATATTACTCTCCCACTGTTTTTTTTTTTTTTTCAGGGAGACTTTAGAAACCAAATAATATTAAAAAACCCAAAAAAATAAATAGCCTTTCTATGGCCCACTGAATGAGAGAGAGAGGTGGCACACCCAGGAGTCAAGACTGGCACACAAGCTGAAAGGGCAATATTACTCTCCCACTGTTTTTTTATGTATTTTTTGTTTTTTAAGGGAGACTTTAGAAACCCAATAATATTTAAAAAATAAATAAATAGGCTTTCTATGGCCCACTGAATGAGAGGGAGAGAGGTGGCACACCCAGGAGTCAAGACTGGCACACAAGCTGAAAGGGCAATATTACTCTCCCACTGTTTTTTTATGTTTTTTTTTTTTTTCAGGGAGACTTTAGAAACCAAATAATATTAAAAAACCCAAAAAAATAAATAGCCTTTCTATGGCCCACTGAATGAGAGAGAGGTGGCACACCCAGGAGTCAAGACTGGCACACAAGCTGAAAGGGCAATATTACTCTCCCACTGTTTTTTTATGTTTTTTTTTTTTTCAGGGAGACTTTAGAAACCAAATAATATTAAAAAAACCAAAAAAATAAATAGCCTTTCTATGGCCCACTGAATGAGAGAGAGAGGTGGCACACCCAGGAGTCAAGACTGGCACACAAGCTGAAAGGGCAATATTACTCTCCCACTGTTTTTTTATGGTTTTTTTTTTCAGGGAGACTTTAGAAACCAAATAATATTAAAAAAACCAAAAAAATAAATAGCCTTTCTATGGCCCACTGAATGAGAGAGAGGTGGCACACCCAGGAGTCAAGACTGGCACACAAGCTGAAAGGGCAATATTACTCTCCCACTGTTTTTTTATGTATTTTTTGTTTTTTAAGGGAGACTTTAGAAACCCAATAATATTTTAAAAAAAAAATAAATAGGCTTTCTATGGCCCACTGAATGAGAGGGAGAGAGGTGGCACACCCAGGAGTCAAGACTGGCACACAAGCTGAAAGGGCAATATTACTCTCCCACTGTTTTTTTTATGTATTTTTTGTTTTTTAAGGGAGACTTTAGAAACCCAATAATATTAAAAAAAAAAAAAAAAAGGCTTTCTATGGCCCACAATTAGAGAGAGAGGTGGCACACCCAGGAGTCAAGACTGGCACACAAGCTGAAAGGGCAATATTACTCTCCCACTGTTTTTTTTTTTTTTTTTTTTTTTTTTTCAGGGAGACTTTAGAAACCAAATAATAAGAAAAAAAATAAATAAATAAATAGGCTTTCTATAGCCCACTGAATAAGAGATAGCACACACAGCAGTGGCACACAAGCCCTGACTGAGGCCAATATTTTTCTACCACTGATTGATGTAGTGTTTTTGTGTTGAGGTAGAATTTAGAACACAAATCACGGAAAAAATAAATAGGCTTTCTATGGCCCACTCAGTGAGAGATGGCACACACAGGGATGGCACTGTAGCAGAAATGCCAATCTTAATCTCCCACAAAAAAAAAAAAAAAAAAAACAGGGACTGTCCTACAATTACTATCTCCCTGCAGTAATCTAAGCCAGGTATGGCAGGCAGCAATAGGAGTGGACTGATGCACAAATTAAATAAAAAGTGTGGACAAACAAAAAAGATAGCTGTGCAGAAAGGAACAAGAGGATATGTGCTTTGAAAAAAGCAGTTGGTTTCCACAGTGGCATACACACAGCAATACAGCTATCACGGAGCCTTCTAGGGCAGCCCAATGAGCTACAGCGCTGAGGAAAAAAAAAAAAAAATAGCTTCCACTGTTCCTGCACAAGGTGGTGTTGGACAGTGGAAATCGCTACAGCACAAGCGGTTTGGTGGTTAGTGGACCCTGCCTAACGCTCTCCCTGCTTCTGACGAAGCGGCAGCAACCTCTCCCTAAGCTCAGATCAGCAGCAGTAAGATGGCGGTCGGCGGGAACGCCCCTTTATAGCCCCTGTGACGCCGCAGACAGCAAGCCAATCACTGCAATGCCCTTCTCTAAGATGGTGGGGACCAGGATCTATGTCATCACGCTGCCCACACTCTGCGTTCACCTTCATTGGCTGAGAAATGGCGCTTTTCGCGTCATTGAAACGCGACTTTGGCGCGAAAGTCGCGTACCGCATGGCCGACAAGCACAGGGGTCGGATCGGGTTTCATGAGACGCCGACTTAGCCAAAAGTCGGCGACTTTTGAAAATGATCGACCCGTTTCGCTCAACCCTACCTGAGACTATTAACCAGGCCTCCCTGGTTGAGCTAAGATATGATTTGAACTGCCTTATAAGCTTATCTATCTGTGTTTGGACTAAGTCAAGGATCTATTCGTGTCAAGTTTCCTCAAGAACAACTGTGCTTCATAGACTTTCTGTTTGTTTGCATCTACCTCTGAAGTTTCCTATTGACTGCTAAGCTGCGTTTATTATTTGCACCAAGTGTTGTGGACTTGAGTTTCTCTCTGCACCTGTTTGAATCACCGTGTGATAATATAAACTTTACCACTTATAAAACTCTGTCCTGTTGTCTTGTTCCACGCAGAGTCTCCTGAATTATCCCCTATAATTATTACAGATGCTCAAGGTCGGAAGCATCCTTTCTTCTTCTTCTCCAAGACCTTCACACCAGCGGAGAGGAATTATTCCATCGGAGACAGGGAGTTGCTAGCAATGAAGTTAGCCTTCTCGGAGTGGAGACATCTTTTGGAGGGGGCTCGCTTTCCCTTCCAGGTCTTCACGGACCACAAAAATTTGGTTTATTTACAAACAGCCCAGCAGCTAAATTCTCGTCAGGCCAAATGGTCCTTGATCTTCTCCCGGTTCCACTTCACCCTCCATTATCTCGCTAGGGAGAAGAACATTCGTGCTGACGCCCTCTCTCGCTCCGTTGTGTCATCTGAGGAGGAGGAAGGGGAGCTGTTGTGAATTCCGTTCTCGGACTCCCTCCTGTGGTCATGAATGGTACTTTGGTTAGTTCTGCTCTTGGACTCCCTCTGGTGGCTTCGAGCGGAACTGCTGGTCACTGAGGTTGGCTTTATCAGCTGCTCTCATTTATTCTATGCTGGCTTCCCTATTTAACTCCACTCAGATCGTTACTTCATGCCAGCTGTCAATGTATCAGTATTGGTTCAGATCTCTCTTGGACTTCTCTGAGGACCTGTCTACTCCAGCAGAAGCTAAGTCCCTGCTAGTTCATTTGTTGTTACTGCTGCCTGAATATATTTCTTAGTACTGCTAAATTCTTGTCCAGCTTGCTATCATGATATTTCCTTGCTAGCTGGAAGCTCTGGGGTGCAGTGTTGCACCTCCACACCGTGAGTCGGTGTGGGGGTCTTTTTGCATACTCTGCATGGTTTTTGTAGTTTTTTGTGCTGACCGCATAGTTTCCTTTTCTATCCTCTAACTATTTAGTGAAGTCTGGCCTCCTTTGCTGAAACCTGTTTCATTCCTGTGTTTGTGACTTTCCTCTTAACTCACAGTCAATATATGTGGGGGCTGCCTTTACCTTTGGGGAATTTCTCTGAGGCAAGGTTAGGCTTCTATTTCTATCTTTAGGGGTAGTTAGCTCTTAGGCTGTGAAGAGGCGTCTAGGGAGAGTTAGGTACGCTCCACGGCTATTTCTAGTGTGTTTGATAGGAGTAGAGTTTGCAGTCAGCAGAGTTCCCACTTCCCAGAGCTAGTCCCGATTTTGAGTTTACTCATCAGGTCATTCCGGGTGCTCCTAACCACCGGGTCCATAACAGTACAGCTGGCCCATAAAGTGTTAATGCATCTCAAAAGAGGGATAAGAGAAGTCCTGAACCCATTTTTTTTCTTTGCAGTGTGTTTTGTCTCTCTTTTCCCCTTAACCTCTGGGTGGTTCAGGACTCAGGTGTAGATATGGATATTCAAGGTCTGTCCTCTTGTGTGGATCATCTCACTGCAAGGGTACAAAGCATTCAAGATTATGTAGTTCAGAATCCCATGTTAGAGCCTAGAATTCCAATTCCTGATTTGTTTTCTGGGGATAGATCTAAGTTTCTGAATTTCAAAAATAATTGTAAACTGTTTTTTGCTTTGAAACCCCGCTCCTCTGGTGACCCCATTCAGCAATTAAAAATTATTATTTCTTTGTTGCGTGGCGACCCTCAAGACTGGGCATTCTCCCTTGCGCCAGGAGATCCTGCATTGCTTAATGTAGATGCGTTTTTTCTGGCGCTTTGATTGCTTTATGACGAACCGAATTCAGTGGATCAGGCAGAGAAAATTTTGCTAGCTTTGTGTCAGGGTCAGGATGAAGCGGAGATATATTGTCAGAAGTTTCGAAAATGGTCTGTGCTTACTCAATGGAATGAGTGTGCCCTGGCAGCAATTTTTAGAAAGGGTCTTTCTGAAGCCCTTAAGGATGTTATGGTGGGATTCCCCACGCCTGCTGGTCTGAATGAATCAATGTCCTTGGCCATCCAAATTGATCGGCGTTTGCGCGAGCGCAAAATTGTGCACAATTTGGTGGTGTCCTCTGAGCAGAGGCCTGAGCTTATGCAGTGTGATAGAACTTTGACCAGAACTGAATGGCAAGAACACAGACGTCAGAATGGGCTGTGTTTTTACTGTGGTGACCCCACGCATGCTATCTCTGATTGTCCTAAGCGCACTAAGCGGTTCGCTAGGTCTGTCACCATTGGTACTGTACAGCCTAAATTTCTTTTGTCTGTTACTCTGATTTGCTCTTTGTCATCCTACTCGGTTATTTGTGGATTCAGGCGCTGCCCTGAATTTGATGGACTTGGAGTTTGCCAGGCGCTGTGGTTTTTTCTTGGAGCCTTTGCAGTATCCTATTCCATTAAGGGGAATTGATGCCATGCCGTTGGCCAAGAATAAACCTCAGTACTGGACTCAGTTGACCATGTGCATGGCTCCTGCACATCAGTAAGATATTCGCTTTTTGGTGTTGCATAATTTGCATGATGTGGTCGTGTTGGGTTTGCCATGGCTACAGGTTCATAATCCAGTATTGGATTGGAAATCAATGTCTGTGTCTAGTTGGGGTTGTCAAGGGGTACATGGCGATGTTCCGTTGGTGTCAATTTCTGCTTCCACTCCTTCTGAAGTCCCTGAGTTTCTGTCGGATTACCAGGATGTATTTGATGAGCCCAAATCCAGTGTCCTACCCCCTCATAGGGATTGTGATTGTGCTATAAATTTGATTCCTGGTAGTAAGTTTCCTAAGGGCCGACTTTTCAATTTATCCGTGCCAGAGCACACCGCTATGCGGAGTTATATAAAGGAGTCCTTGGAGAAAGGGCATATTCGCCCGTCTTCATCACCGTTGGGAGCAGGGTTTTTTTGGGGGCCAAGAAGGATGGTTCTCTGAGACCCTGTATAGATTACCGCCTTTTCAATAAAATCACGGTCAAATTTCAGTACCCTTTGCCTCTGCTGTCTGATTTGTTTGCTCGGATTAAGGGGGCTAGTTGGTTCACCAAGATAGATCTTCGAGGGGCGTATAACCTTGTGTGTATTAAACAGGGCGATTAATGGAAAACAGCATTTAATACGCCCGAGGGCCATTTTGAGTACCTGGTAATGCCATTCGGGCTTTCAAATGCTCCATCTGTGTTTCAGTCCTTTATGCATGACATCTTCCGAAAGTATCTGGATGGATTCATGATTGTATATTTGGATGATATTTTGGTCTTTTCGGATGATTGGGAGTCTCATGTGAAACAGGTCAGAATGGTATTCCAGGTCCTTCGTGCTAATTCCTTGTTTGTGAAGGGGTCTAAATGTCTCTTCAGAGTTCAGAAGGTTTCCTTTTTGGGCTTCATTTTTTCCCCTTCTACTATCGAGATGGATCATGTTAAAGTTCAGGCCATTTATGATTGGACTCAACCTACATCTGTGAAGAGCCTCCAGAAATTCCTGGGCTTTGCTAATTTTTACCGTCGCTTCATCGCTAATTTTTCTAGTGTGGTTAAACCTTTGACTGATTTGACAAAGAAAGGTGCTGATGTGGTGAATTGGTCCTCTGCGGCCATTGAGGATTTTCAGGAGCTCAAACGTCATTTTTCTTCGGCCCCTGTGTTGCGTCAGCCAGATGTTTCGCTCCCTTTTCAGGTCAAGGTTGATGCTTCTGAGATTGGAGCAGGGGCTGTTTTGTCTCAAAGAAGTTCTGATGGCTCTGTGATGAAGCCATGTGCCTTCTTTTCTAGAAAGTTTTCACCTGCTGAGCATAATTATGATGTTGGCAATCGGGAGCTGCTGGCTATGAAGTCGGCATTCGAGGAGTGGCGACATTGGCTTGAGGGAGCCAAGCACCGCGTTGTGGTCTTGACGGATCACAAAAATCTGACTTATCTCGAGTCTGCCAAGCGGTTGAATCCTAGACAGGCTCGATGGTCGCTGTTTTTCTCCCATTTCGATTTTGTGGTCTCATACCTTCCAGGTTCTAAGAATGTGAAGGCGGTTGTCCTTTCTAGGAGTTTTGTGCCTGATTCTCCGGGAGTCCCTGAGCCGGCTGGTATTCTCAAAGAGGGGGTAATTCTGTCTGCCATCTCCCCTGATTTGCGGCGGGTGCTGCAGGAGTTTCAGGCTGATAGACCTGACCGTTGTCCAGCGGAGAAACTGTTTGTCCCTGATAGATGGACTAGCAGAGTTATTTCTGAGGTTCATTGCTCGGTGTTGGCTGGTCATCCTGGGATTTTTGGTACCAGAGATTTGGTGGCTAGGTCCTTTTGGTGGCCTTCCTTGTCACGGGATGTGCGTTCTTTTGTGCAGTCCTGTGGGACTTGTGCTCAGGCTAAGCCCTGCTGTTCTCGTGCCAGTGGGTTGCTTTTGCCCTTGCCAGTCCCGAAAAGGCCTTGGATGCATGTTTCAATGGATTTTATTTCAGATCTTCCTATCTCTCAAAGGATGTCTGTCATCTGGGTGGTTTGTGATCGCTTTTCTAAGATGGTCCATTTGGTACCCTTGCCTAAATTACCTTCCTCCTCTGATTTGGTGCCATTATTTTTTCAACATGTGGTTCGTTTGCATGGCATTCCGGAGAACATTATGTCGGACAGAGGTTCCCAGTTTGTCTCTAGGTTTTGGCTGTCCTTTTGTGCTAAGATGGGCATTGATTTGTCTTTTTCTTCGGCTTTCCATCCTCAAACAAATGGCCAAACCGAACGAACCAACCAGACTTTGGAAACCTATCTGAGATGCTTTGTTTCTGCTGATCAGGATGATTGGGTGACATTCTTGCCATTGGCTGAGTTCGCCCTTAATAATCGGGCTAGTTCGGCTACTTTGGTTTGGCCTTTTTTTTGCAATTCTGGTTTTCATCCTCGTTTTTCTTTGGGGCAGGTTGAGCGTTCTGACTGTCCTGGTGTGGATTCTGTGGTGGACAGGTTGCAGCAAATTTGGACTCACGTAGTGGACAATCTGACGTCCCAGGAGAAGGCTCAACGTTTCGCTAACCGCCGTAGTTGTGTTGGTCCCCGACTTCGTGTTGGGGATTTGGTTTGGTTGTCTTCTCGTTATGTTCCTATGAAGGTTTCTACTCCTAAGTTTAAGCCTCGTTTCATTGGTCCTTATAAGATTTCTGAAATTCTCAACCCTGTGTCATTTCGTTTGGTCCTTCCAGCTTCTTTTGCCATCCATAATGTGTTCCATAGCTCGTTGTTGCGGAGGTACGTGGCACTTATGGTTCCCTCCGTTGATCCTCCTGCTCCGGTGTTGGTTGAGGGGGAGTTGGAGTATGTGGTGGAAAAAATTTTGGATTCTCGTATTTCGAGACGGAAGCTTCAGTACCTGGTTAAGTGGAAGGGCTATGGTCAGGAGGATAATGTTGTGAATTCCGTCTTGGCTCCCTCTGGTGGCCTTTAGCGATACTGCGGGTCTGGAGATGGGCTCAGCTGCCTCATTTCCTGCTTTGCTGGTTCCTATTTAACTCCATCTGCACCTTTGTTTGTTACCTGCTGTCGTTGTATTCAGTACTGGTTCTGATCTCTCTGGACTTCCTTGTGACCTGTCTCCATCCGGAGAAGCTAAGTCTTGCTAGTTCATGTTGCTCATTTTTCTCTTGAAAATATGTTTCATTATATGATGAGTTCAGTCCAGCTTGCTTATATGTGATTTTTGCTTGCTGGAAGTTCTGGGGTGCAGAGTGCGCCCCTCACATCGTGAGTCGGTGTGGGGGTTCTTGTATTTTCTGCGTGGATAGTTTTTGATAGTTTTTGTACTGACCGCACAGATCCCATGCTATCTTCAGTCTATTTAGCTTTAGCGGGCCTCATTTGCTTAAACCTGTTTTTCATTACTACGTTTGTATTTTCCCCTTAACTCACCGTTATTATTTGTGGGGGCTGTCTAAACTTTGGGGTCATTTCTCTGAGGCAAGTGAGGCTTGGCTTTCTCTCTAGGGGTAGTTAGTTCCTCAGGCTGTGACGAGGCATCTAGGTTTTTAGGTAACGCTCCACGGCTGCCTTTAGTGTGTATTGGATAGGTTCAGTGTTGCGGTCAGTATAGTTTCCACATCCCCAGAGCTCATCCTAATATTCTGGTTTACCTATCAGGTCAGTTTGGTGATCCTACCACCGGATCATAACAGTACAGCAGGCCAGTAAAGAGTTAATGCATCGCAAAAGAGGGATAAGAGAAATCCTGAGTTCATTTTTTTTTTTTTTTCTGCAGTGTGTCTTGCCTCTCTCCTCCCCTTAATCTCTGGGTGGTTCAGAATTCAGCTGCAGCTATGGACCTTCAGAGTCTGTCTTCTAGTGTGGATCATCTCACTGCTAGAGTACAAGACATTCAGGATTATGTAGTTCGCAGTCCTATGTCAGAGCCTAACATACCTATTCCTGAGTTGTTCTCCGGAGACAGATCTAGGTTTTTGAACTTTAAAAATAATTGCAAATTATTTCTTTCTCTGAGACCTCGTTCCTCTGGTGATCTGGTTCAGCAAGTTAAAATTATTATTTCTTTGTTGCGTGGCGACCCTCAAGACTGGGCATTCGCCCTGGCGCCAGGAGATCCTGCATTGCGTAATGTAGATAGTTTTTTTCTGGCACTGGGTTTGCTTTATGATGAACCTAATTCTGTGGATCAGGCAGAGAAAATCTTGCTGGCTTTGTGTCAGGGTCAGGATGAAGCAGAGGTTTACTGTCAGAAGTTTAGGAAATGGTCTGTGCTCACTCAATGGAATGAGTGTGCCCTGGCAGCGATTTTCAGAAAGGGTCTTTCTGAAGCCATTAAGGATGTTATGGTGGGGTTTCCCACGCCTGTGGGTCTGAGTGAGTCAATGTCTTTGGCCATTCAGATCGATCGGCATTTGCGGGAGCGCAAACCAGTGCACCATCTGGCGGTATTTTCTGAGCAGAAGCCTGAGTCTATGCAATGTGACAGGATTCTGACCAGAATTGAACGGCAAAATCACAGACGCCAGAATGGGTTGTGCTTTTACTGTGGTGATTCTGCTCATGTTATCTCAGATTGTTCTAAGCGCACAAAAAACTTCGCTAGGTCTGTCACCATTGGTACTGTACAACCTAAATTCATTTTGTCTGTTACTTTAAATTGCTCTCTGTCATCCTACTCAGTTATGGCTTTTGTGGATTCAGGTGGCACCCTGAATTTGATGGATTTGTCCTTTGCCAGGCGCTGTGGTTTTGTCTTGGAGCCTTTGCAATTCCCTATTCCACTAAAGGGAATTGATGCCACGCCATTGGCCAAGAATAAACCTCAGTACTGGGCTCAAATGACAATGTGCATGACTCCTGCACATCAGGAGGTGATTCGCTTTCTTGTGTTACATAATTTGCATGATGTTGTCGTGTTGGGTCTGCCATGGCTGCAGGCTCATAATCCAGTCCTGGATTGGAAAGCAATGTCTGTGTCAAGTTGGGGTTGCCAGGGGATTCATGGCGATGCTCCTTTGGTGTCAATTGCTTCTTCTACTCCTTCTGAAGTCCCTGAATTTTTGTCGGACTACCAGGATGTATTTGATGAGCCCAAGTCCAGTGCCCTACCTCCTCATAGGGATTGTGATTGCGCCATAAATTTGATTCCTGGTAGTAAGTTCCCTAAGGGACGACTTTTTAATTTGTCTGTACCAGAACATGCCGCTATGCGGAGTTATATCAAGGGGTCTTTGGAGAAGGGGCATATTCACCCGTCCTCGTCCCCTTTGGGTGCGGGGTTCTTTTTTGTGGCCAAGAAGGATGGTTCTCTAAGACCCTGTATAGATTATCGCCTTCTAAATAACATCACGGTCAAATTTCAGTATCCTTTGCCACTGTTGTCCGATCTGTTTGCTCGGATTAGGGGGGCCAGTTGGTTCACCAAGATAGATCTTCGTGGAGCATATAATCTTGTGCGTATAAAGCAGGGCGATGAATGGAAAACAGCATTTAATACGCCCGAAGGCCATTTTGAGTACTTGGTGATGCCTTTTGGGCTTTCTAATGCCCCTTCTGTGTTCCAGTCCTTCATGCACGACATCTTCCGAGAGTATCTGGATAGGTTTATGATTGTGTACCTGGATGATATTTTTGTCTTTTCTGATGATTGGGAATCTCATGTGAAGCAGGTCCGGATGGTATTTCGGGTCCTGCGAGCCAATGCCTTGTTTGTGAAGGGATCTAAATGTCTCTTCGGAGTCCAGAAGGTTTCCTTTTTGGGCTTTATTTTTTCTCCTTCTACCATTGAGATGGATCCAGTCAAGGTCCAGGCTATTCATGACTGGACTCAACCTACATTGGTAAAAAGTCTTCAGAAGTTCTTGGGTTTTGCTAATTTTTACCGTCGCTTCATCACTAATTTTTCCAGTGTGGTTAAGCCTTTGACGGATTTGACTAAGAAGGGTTCTGATGTGACGAATTGGTCTCCTGCAGCCGTGGAGGCCTTTCAGGAGCTCAAACGTCGGTTCTCTTCAGCTCCTGTCTTGCGTCAGCCAGATGTCTCTCTACCATTCCAGGTCGAGGTTGATGCTTCTGAGATTGGAGCAGGGGCTGTCTTGTCACAGAGAAACTCTGATGGCTCTGTGATGAGGCCATGTGCTTTCTTTTCAAGAAAGTTTTCGCCTGCTGAGCGGAATTATGATGTTGGTAATCGGGAGTTGTTGGCAATGAAGTGGGCATTTGAGGAGTGGCGACATTGGCTTGAGGGAGCCAAACATCGTGTGGTGGTCTTGACTGATCACAAGAATTTGACTTATCTCGAGTCTGCTAAATGGCTAAATCCTAGACAGGCTCAATGGTCGCTGTTTTTCTCCCGTTTCAATTTCGTGGTTTCATACCTTCCGGGTTCGAAGAACGTGAAGGCTGATGCTCTTTCTAGAAGCTTTGTGCCTGACTCTCCGGGAGTTTCTGAACCGGCTGGTGTCCTCAGAGAAGGGGTGATTTTGTCTGCCATCTCCCCTGATTTACGACGGGTACTGCAGGAATTTCAGGCCAATAGACCTGATCGTTGTCCACCGGAGAGACTGTTTGTCCCGGATAGATGGACCAGTAGAGTCATTTCCGAGGTTCATTCTTTGGTGTTGGCAGGTCACCCTGGGATTTTTGGTACCAGGGATTTGGTGGCTAGGTCCTTTTGGTGGCCTTCCTTGTCGTGGGATGTGCGTTCCTTTGTGCAGTCCTGTGGGATTTGTGCTCGGGCCAAGCCTTGCTGTTCTCGTGCCAGTGGTTTGGTTTTGCCTTTGCCTGTCCCGAAGAGGCCCTGGACGCATATTTCCATGGATTTTATTTCGGATCTTCCAGTCTCTCAGAAGATGTCTGTTATCTGGGTGGTTTGTGATCATTTTTCTAAAATGGTCCATTTGGTGCCCTTGCCTAAGCTGCCTTCCTCCGATTTGGTTCCACTGTTTTTTCAGAATGTGGTTCGTTTGCCTGGTATTCCTGAGAATATTGTGTCTGATAGAGGATCCCAGTTTGTGTCCAGATTTTGGCGGTCCTTTTGTGCTAAGATGGGCATTGAATTGTCTTTTTCATCGGCCTTCCATCCTCAGACAAATGGCCAAACCGAACGTACTAATCAGACCTTGGAGACTTATCTGAGATGTTTTGTTTCTGCTGATCAGGATGACTGGGTGACTTTTTTGCCATTGGCTGAGTTCGCCCTCAATAATCGGGCTAGTTCTGCTACTTTGGTTTCGCCTTTTTTTTGCAATTCTGGTTTTCATCCTCGTTTTTCCTCGGGTCAGGTTGAGCCTTCTGACTGTCCTGGGGTGGATTCTGTGGTGGATAGGTTGCAGCAGATTTGGAACCACGTGGTGGACAATTTGACGTTGTCACAAGAGAAGGCTCAGCGCTTTGCTAACCGCCGTCGCTGTGTGGGTCCCCGACTTCGTGTGGCGGATTTGGTGTGGTTGTCTTCTCGTTATGTTCCGATGAAGGTCTCCTCTCCTAAGTTCAAGCCTCGTTTCATCGGTCCTTATAAGATTTTGGAAATCCTCAACCCTGTGTCATTTCGTTTGGACCTCCCAGCATCATTTGCCATTCACAATGTGTTCCATGGGTCATTGTTGCGGAGATATGTGGTGCCTGTGTTTCCTTCTGTTGATCCTCCTGCTCCGGTCTTGGTCGAGGGAGAATTGGAGTATGTGGTGGAGAAGATCTTGGATTCTCGTGTTTCGAGACAAAGGCTTCAGTACTTAGTTAAATGGAAGGGCTATGGTCAGGAGGATAATTCCTGGGTTGTTGCCTCTGATGTCCATGCGGCCGATTTGGTTCGTGCCTTTCATTCGGCTCGTCCTGATCGGCCTGGGGGCTCTGGTGAGGGTTCGGTGACCCCTCCTCAAGGGGGGGGGGTACTGTTGTGAATTCCGTCTGGGCTCCCTCTGGTGGCCTTTAGCGATACTGCGGGTCTGGAGATGGGCTCAGCTGCCTCATTTCCTGCTTTGCTGGTTCCTATTTAACTCCACCTGCACCTTTGTTTGTTGCCTGCTGTCGTTATATTCAGTTCCGGTTCTGATCTCTCTGGACTTCCTTGTGACCTGTCTCCATCCGGAGAAGCTAAGTCTTGCTAGTTCATGTTGCTCATTTTTCTCTTGAGAATATGTTTCATTATATGATGAGTTCAGTCCAGCTTGCTTATATGTGATTTTTTTGCTTGCTGGAAGTTCTGGGGTGCAGAGTGCGCCCCTCACATCGTGAGTCGGTGTGGGGGTTCTTGTATTTTCTGCGTGGATAGTTTTTGATAGTTTTTGTACTGACCGCACAGATCCCTTGCTATCTTCAGTCTATTTAGCTTTAGCGGACCTCATTTGCTTAAACCTGTTTTTCATTACTACGTTTGTATTTTCCCCTTAACTCACCGTTATTATTTGTGGGGGCTGTCTAAACTTTGGGGTCATTTCTCTGAGGCAAGTGAGGCTTGGCTTTCTCTCTAGGGGTAGTTAGTTCCTCAGGCTGTGACGAGGCGTCTAGGTTTTTAGGTAACGCTCCACGGCTGCCTTTAGTGTGTATTGGATAGGTTCAGTGTTGCGGTCAGTATAGTTTCCACATCCCCAGAGCTCGTCCTAATATTCTGGTTTACCTATCAGGTCAGTTTGGTGATCCTACCACCAGATCATAACAGATAATTCCTGGGTTGTTGCCTCCGATGTCCATGCTGCCGATTTAGTTCGTGCCTTTCATTTGGCTTGTCCTGATCGGCCTGGGGGCCCTGGTGAGGGTTCGGTGACCCCTCCTCAAGGGGGGGTACTGTTGTGAATTCCGTTCTCGGACTCCCTCCTGTGGTCATGAATGGTACTTTGGTTAGTTCTGCTCTTGGACTCCCTCTGGTGGCTTCGAGCGGAACTGCTGGTCACTGAGGTTGGCTTTATCAGCTGCTCTCGTTTATTCTATGCTGGCTTCCCTATTTAACTCCACTCAGATCGTTACTTCATGCCAGCTGTCAATGTATCAGTATTGGTTCAGATCTCTCTTGGACTTCTCTGAGGACCTGTCTACTCCAGCAGAAGCTAAGCCTGAATATATTTCTTAGTACTGCTAAATTCTTGTCCAGCTTGCTATCATGATATTTCCTTGCTAGCTGGAAGCTCTGGGGTGCAGTGTTGCACCTCCACACCGTGAGTCGGTGTGGGGGTCTTTTTGCATACTCTGCATGGTTTTTGTAGTTTTTTGTGCTGACCGCATAGTTTCCTTTTCTATCCTCTAACTATTTAGTGAAGTCTGGCCTCCTTTGCTGAAACCTGTTTCATTCCTGTGTTTGTGACTTTCCTCTTAACTCACAGTCAATATATGTGGGGGCTGCCTTTACCTTTGGGGAATTTCTCTGAGGCAAGGTTAGGCTTCTATTTCTATCTTTAGGGGTAGTTAGCTCTTAGGCTGTGAAGAGGCGTCTAGGGAGAGTTAGGTACACTCCACAGCTATTTCTAGTGTGTTTGATAGGAGTAGAGTTTGCGGTCAGCAGAGTTCCCACTTACCAGAGCTAGTCACGATTTTGAGTTTACTCATCAGGTCATTCCGGGTGCTCCTAACCACCGGGTCCATAACAGGGAGCCTCGGTTTATTGTCCCTTCTGAGAGCTTGAGAACCGTAGCTCCGGTTTCGCTAGAGTCTGTGCCTCCGGGCAAGACTTTTGTACCCATTAATTTGCGACCGGAGGTTCTCTCTTGGGCTCATTTGTCTAGGGTGGGTGGACACTTTGGGACAAAGAGGACATCTGAGCTGCTGGCGAGGACATACTGGTGGCCACATATGGTCTGTGACGTCAGAGATTATATTCGGGCGTGTCTCCTGCGAAAAAAAAATCTCCTCGACAACGGCCAGCTGGGTTACTCTATCCCTTGCCAGTGGCATACAGGCCCTGGGAGATGGTCGGGATGGACTTTGTGGTGGGTTTGCCCAAGTCTCGTGGTTCTACCATCATTTGGGTTATCACCAATCATTTTTCTAAAATGGTGCATTTGGTGCCGCTTCCACGGCTACCTTCTGCACGG
The DNA here is from genome assembly GCF_051348905.1 of Ranitomeya variabilis. Classification (NCBI taxonomy): domain Eukaryota; kingdom Metazoa; phylum Chordata; class Amphibia; order Anura; family Dendrobatidae; genus Ranitomeya; species Ranitomeya variabilis. The sequence goes on along the minus strand of NC_135238.1, from coordinate 104,585,111 downwards.
GCCTTGGCAGCGTTGTTCATAAAACACATCTTCTGCCTACATGGTATGCCGGACAAAATTGTCAGTGACCGGGGTCCCCAGTTTGTGTCTCGGTTCTGGAGAGAGCTTTGTCGTCTTCTCAGCATTGAGTTGAATCTCTCTTCTGCATATCATCCCGAAACAAATGGGTTGGTAGAGAGGGCCAACCAGACCTTGGTCACATATCTGCAACATTTTGTTTCAGCCAGGCAGGATGACTGGGCTTCCCTGCTACCGTGGGCGGAGTTTGTGCTGAACAAAGCCGTAGCCAACTCCACTGGACAAACCCCATTTCTCCTTAACTATGGTCAGCATCCGCGGGTACCTGTGCCTATGCCTGTGTCTTCCGCTGACTCCAGGGTGGCAGACTAGGCTGTGAAGGCACGGGATATTTGGGACCGCACTCAGGATGCCATTCGGGCCTCCAAGGAGAGAATGAGGTCCTCCGCCGATGTACATCGGCGCCCCGCTCCGACCTTTTCTCCTGGCAACTTGGTGTGGCTCTCCGCCCGTAACATCAGGCTGCGAGTTGAGTCCACTAAGTTTGCACCTCGCTACTTGGGCCCTTTCAAGGTCCTCGAACAGGTTAACCCTGTGGTCTACCGTTTAGCCCTTCCACCACGCCTGGGTATCACCGACACCTTTCATGTGTCCCTCTTGAAACACGTATACATGTCTCGTTTTCCGAGTCATCTGCCGGGACATCGGGTTCGTCTACGGACGATTACGAGGTGAATGCTATTTTGGGGTGCAAGGTGGTACGTGGCAAAAAAATTTATTTGGTGGACTGGAAGGGTTATGGTCTTGAGGACAGGTCCTGGGAGCCTGCTGAGCACATTCAGGCTTCGTAGCTCATTGCTGCCTTCGAGCGTAGCGAGGTCCAAGGAGGGGAGGGCCCTAGGGGGGGTAATGTTAGGGGTCGAGTTCTGCCTCTGCACAGGGGGAATCTCGGGCCATCTCCGCTGCGGTCTCCCATTCTTCTCCTGCCGCAGTGGAGCCTGCTCAGTGTAGGCATCGTTCCCAGCGTCCCGCTCAGTCTGACTCTGTGCAAAGGGTTACTGCTGCTTTTCCAGCTTCTGCCATTGAATCCAGTGCTGGGCAGCGGCGAGCAGACGCTTTTGGGACTAAGTCCTGCTTTTCTCCTTCTGAGCATGCGCAGGGTAAGATCTCTCATTGGAGATCGAGGGTCACATGCTTGGATACTGCAGCAAAGCCCATTGGTTCTCCAGGAAGGTCCTGAAGGTGCTCAGGCTCTGTGGCAGCCTCTCATTGGTCCTTCTAGGAAGGTCTTGTACTTGCTGCAGCTATATAAGGTTCACATGGCCATGCGCCAGTATCAATGCATGTTATGAGTTTTGCGCCAATGTGGTCACGCTTGTGTGGATTCAGGGACCCGGCTGAAATAAGCCACTTAGAATACCGGCACCTCCGGTGAGGAGATTGTGTGTATGGTTTCAGGGCCAGGCTGAAATAAGCCACCTAGAATAATGGCTCCTCCGGTGAGGAGATTGTATGTTTGCGTCCTAGACTGCGTGACCACAAGCTGCTATCTGCTCAGCAGTTACTGTGTATTCCTGTGGAGTTTAACAGGACACAGTCCTTTCTTTATAGCGACTTTGTGAAGCAAGAGATTGCTTCTACCGCCATATAGTGCCACCGTTTGCCAGCAGCAGGTTCTTTTCCTGCACGGTGGACCCCGGGCTGCGAGCGCACCAAATAACATCTTTATATTTACTCAGTGCATTCCACCAGCCCTAACAAACCCTAATCCAAACACACCCTTAACCTTAATCCCAACGGTAACCCTAACCACACCTCTAACCCTGACACATCCCTAACTCTAATCCCAACCCTAATCCCAACCGTAAATGTAATCCAAACCCTAACCCTAACTTTAGCCCCAACCCTAACCCTAACTTTAGCTCCAGCCCTAGCCCCAACCCTAACACTAGCCCTAACCGTAACCCTAGCCCTAACCCTAATGGGAAAATGGAAATAAATACATTTTTTTAATTTTATTATTTTTCCCTAACTAAGGGGGTGATGAAGGGGGGTTTGATTTACTTTTATAGCATTTTTTATAGCGGATTTTTATGATTGGCAGCTGTCACACACTAAAAGACTCTTTTTATAGCAAAAAAGTTTTTGCGTCTCCACATTTTGAGACCTATAATTTTTCCATATTTTGATCCACAGAGTCATGTGAGGTCTCGTTTTTTGCTGGACGAGTTGACGTTTTTATTGGTAACATTTTCGGACACGTGACAATTTTTGATCGCTTTTTATTCCGATTTTTGTGAGGCAGAATGACCAAAAACCAGCTATTCATGAATTTCTTTTGGGGGGGGAAAAAGCATTTTTATTCTTTGGGTTAGTACGATTACAGCTATACCTCATTTATATAATTTTTTTATGTTTTGGCGCTTTTATACGATAAAAACTATTTTATAGAAAAAAATAATTATTTTGGCATAGCTTTATTCTGAGGACTATAACTTTTTTATTTTTTCTTTGATGACGCTGTATGGCGGCTCATTTTTTGCGGGACAAGATGACGTTTTCAGCGGTACCATGGTTATTTATATACGTCTTTTTGATCGCGTGTTATTCCACTTTTTGTTCGGCGGTATGATAATTGTTTTTTGCCTCGTTTTTTTTTTCCTACGGTGTTCACGGAAGGGGTTAACTAGTGGGACAGCTTTATAGGTTGGGTCGCTACGGATGTGGCGATACTAAATATGTGTACTTTTTTTTTTTAGATAAAGAAATGTATTTATGGGAATAATATATATATATTTTTTTCCTTATTTAGGAATTTTTTTTTTTTTTTTTCTACACATGTGGCATTTTTTTTTTTACATTTTTACTTTGTCCCATGGGGGACATCACAGATCGCTTATCTGACAGTTTGCACAGCACTCTGTCAGATCAGCGATCTGACTTACAGTGCTGCAGGCTTACCAAGCGTTTGCACTGAGCAGGCACTTGGTAAGCCACTCCCTGCAGTACCCGGATGCAGCCCCGCAGCCATTTTGGATCCGGGGACTGCAGGGAGAGGAGGTAAGAGACGCTCGGAGCAACGCGATCACATCGCGTTGCTCCGAGGGTCTCAGGGAAGCACGCAGGGAGCCCCCTCCCTGCGCGATGCTTCCCTCTCCCACCGGAACACTGCGATCATGTTTGATCGCAGTGTGCCAGGGGTTAATGTGTCGGGGGCGGCTGCGATAGTCAGCTGACACCCGGCCGCGATTGGCCGCACTCCTCCCGTGAGCGCGGCCAATCGCATATGACGTACTATCCCGTCGGTGGGAATTAAGGCCCACCCCCACCTCGACGGGATAGTACGTCATATGGGATTAAGGGGTTAAGAATTAAGATAAAGAGTTGGGAGAGGCATCATTTTTCCCAGAACGGTACCGGCTTTCATTTGATATGTCACAAGACTATGTTTCTCTATATTTTGTTTTGGAGAAATCAAATTCAAAATTTTGATGCGCAATTGTGAAAAAAGCGTATGTTTTAAAATTGTGAAAACATGCATGTGTGTTACTTGTGTTCTTGATTATATTTATACAGGGATTCAGCTTGGGACCTATCAAATTTGTATTTTTTTAAGCCTTGAATCATCTGATTTTATGTTTGTGTGCGTTTCTTCCTTTTTTCTTTTCAAATTACAACTTATTGAATTCAACATTTATATGCAACAATAAAGAAACACAAAAAACAAATACCGAAGTGCTAGAATAAATACATCATAATCATCATAACACAACTTGCTCAGCATTTTCAACCTGAATGCATTGAATAAACCAAAAGAAAAAAGGTGATCACATCCTCAAGTGTGGCTTTCTAAATAGTCTCATCCTAATTATATGTTAAAAACAAGATTAAAAGAACCAATATTTTTACCACCTGTTTATACATGTAACAATTTTTTTTCTATTTTATCACTAAACATGTCATTTATAAAGTGTTTAAGAATAGTACAGTGGTTAAATCCTTGTTCTATAAAATATGAACTAATTAAACAATTAATAGTAGGTTTTTAAACTGGGCTTTTATCATCAATGTGTCCCTTTCAGTGGGTGAAATGTGATCTTGCCCTCAAGCGCTTACTAGCAATGGCCATTTCCTATTGTGTCAGAGTATGGACGGCCTGTCATGGTGTTCAGCTCCATTTGAGTTAATATCCAATTTTTTTTACTTTTACAATGTCTGGCTTTCTTGGATACACAAAGGACAGCGCTGGACCAGAAGGTGCAAAAAAGTCACTTCTATGTCTTCATTTTCACAATCTTTGGAGAGTACAGTAGCCGCCACCCGCGCCAATCTTATTCACAGGTCACATAGCCAGTTATGTCATCCATTGCCAATCTTGTGCCACCTTCTACCACTTCATGGACTTCACTGTCTTTGCTGAATGAAAAAAATCCTTGTTTTTATTTCTGGTTCACTACATGGGATGACAGTCCGGTATTGCAGAGTCCCTGTGATGGGTTCTGCTTCCTGTAACCGTTGTTTTAACAAACTCTCCTCCTCTTTGTAGTCCTGGTTTGTACAACACATGAACTGAATGTTAAGAATATTTTTCTCCCTACATTTGAGGAGTTTCCTGGGTGTTAAGATTTGGTGTGAATGTGGCCTCTGGAGGTTGGACCTGCCGGCCTGTCATCTGCTCTGCATTCACCATCTACCCCTGGTCATTCTCAGGTTTAGCCCTAACAAAGCTTTCTCCTCTGTCCTCTCCTGCTTCTAAGCTGTAACATAATAAAATAATACAGTAATATCTAAAAATCATGGATTATTTGGTAAATATGGACCCTCACACTTTTAGACCACAGGCTGAACAGATCTAAATTGGAGATTTTCGAATTGAGACTGTAAGGCCACGTTCACACTTTGTGGCGTCCCTCTGCGGGTTCTCCCGCAGCGGAATTGATAAATCTGCAGGGCAAAACCGCTGCGGTTATCCCTGCAGATTTATCGCGGTCCGCTGCGGGATTACTCCTATACTATTGATGCTGCATATGCAGCAATATGCAGCATCAATAGTAATGTTAAAAATAATAAAAATTGGTTATACTCACCCTCCGATGTCCGGATCTCCTCGGCGCTGCACGCGGCGCTCCGGTTCCAAAGATGCTGTGCCGAGAAGGACCTTCGTGACGTCACGGTCATGTGACCCGGGCGTCATCACGGTCATGTGACCGCGACATCACCGCAGGTCCTGTTCGCACAGCAACTCTGACTGGCCGGCTGTGTGCAGCGCTGAGAGGTGAGTATAGCATTATTTTTTATTTTTATTCTTTTTTTTACCCCAAATATGGTTCCCAGGGCCTGGAGGAGAGTCTCCTCTCCTCCACCCCGGGTACCACCCGCACATTAAACGCTTACTTCCCGCAACGTGGGCACAGCCCCATGCGGGAAGTAAGCGGTTCAATGCATTCCTATGGGTGCAGAATCGCAGCGATTCTGCACAAAGAAGTGACATGCTGCGGGTTTTAAACCGCTGCATTTCTGCGCGGTTTTTCCTGCAGCATGTGCACAGCTGTTTGCGGTTTCCATAGGGTTTACATGTAAATGGAAAAGCTATGGAAACTGCTGCGGACCCGCAGCATCAAAATCGCCGCGTTTCCGCGGTAAAAACCGCAAAGTGTGAACATGGCCTAATAGTTTTATTTTTTAAAATATGATCCCATCCTGATCCCAACTTGTATTTTGGTACAGATGTGGATAGGAGCATAGCAGGCACATGTGCAGTTTTTGAAATTTTGAAATTAAACGCTTTTTTCGGAAATGCGTTTTAAAATTTTGAGTTTGCGTTCGCATGGGTAAACTATTATCAAAGATACTCTTGTGACATATCTGGTAAAATCCTGTACAGTTCTAAGTAGAATGGTGTTTATTTTGTTTCTCTATCTTTTTTCTAGCCGGAGTTATGAGGAGAAATGCAAAGGCAGGCAACACCGAAATTCGCACTTTTTCCGAACTTTGAAAATCAATTTAAAAAAAAATTAAAATTCTAGAATTTTTTTTTTCTTCACATTTTGCATTATCTGACACACTATTACCAAATAACAAAATCTCAAAAGAATTAAAAATATAGAGGTAAAAATCATTGGTTCACTGGGCATGGAATGACCCGGTAATAGGAGAAATTGCACCATACAATTTGTAGTGCAATTTTTCCTGAGTAGGCCAATACCCCATTGTGAAGATATATGGCATTCAATTTTAATTAACCAGACAACTGTTTTTTTAAAAAAAACAAGAATAGAATGTTATCTGTATGTTGGCTTTCAAAATTAACTGTAAAGGTACCTTCACACGAAGTGACGCTGCAGCGATAGCGACAACAATGCCGATCGCTGCAGCGTCGCTGTTTGATCGCTGGAGAGCTGTCACACAGACCGCTCTCCAGCGACCAACGATGCCGAGGCCCCCGGGTAACCAGGGTAAACATCGGGTTGCTAAGCGCAGGGCCGTGCTTAGTAACCCGATGTTTACCCTGGTTACCAGCGTAAAAGTAAAAAAAAAAACAGTACATACTCACCTGCGCGTCCCCCAGCGTCTGCTTCCTGACACTGACTGAGCTCCGGCCCTAACAGCACAGCGGTGACGTCACCGCTGTGCTTTCACTTTCACTTTAGGGCCGGCGCTCAGTAATGTCAGGAAGCAGAGGCTGGGGGACGCGCAGGTGAGCATGTACTGTTTGTTTTTTTTTACTTTTACGCTGGTAACCAGGGTAAACATCGGGTTACTAAGCGCGGCCCTGCGCTTGGTAACCCGATGTTTACCCTGGTTACCAGTGTAAAACATTGCTGGTATCGTTGCTTTTGCTTTCAAACACAATGATACACAGCGATCGGACGACCAAATAAAGTTCTGGACTTTATTCAGCGACCAGCGACATCACAGCAGGATCCTGATCGCTGCTGCGTGTCAAACGAAACGATATCGCTAGCGAGGACGCTGCAATGTCACGGATCGCTAGCGATGTTGTTTCGTGTGAAGGTACCTTTAGTTTTTAGTTGGTCAAGAAATCAGACTTTTGTTTGTGTAAGCCTGTAACATTGACTTGTATTGTGCACTTATCCTTGATCACTAGTGATGTTTGCTGATATGCTAATTATGCATGTGTTATGGAGCCAACTTGTTGACTTCGAAAGCAGAGAGGGAAAAGGCCCCGTCTCACATAGCGATTTACCAACGATCACGACCAGCGATACGACCTGGCCGTGATCGTTGGTAAGTCGTTGTGTGGTTGCTGGGGAGCTGTCACACAGACAGCTCTCTCCAGCGACCAACGATCAGGGGAACGACTTCGGCATCGTTGAAACTGTCTTCAACGATGCCGAAGTCCCCCTGCAGCACCCGGTTAACCAGGGTAAACATCGGGTTACTAAGCGCAGGGCCGTGCTTAGTAACCCGATGTTTACCCTGGTTACCAAAAAAAACAAACAGTACATACTCACCATCTGATGTCCGTCAGGTCCCTTGCCGTCTGCTTCCTGCTCTGACTGAGTGCCGCCGTACAGTGAGAGCAGAGCGCAGCGGTGACGTCACTGCTGTGCTGTGCTCTCACTGTACGGCCGGATCTCAGTCAGAGCAGGAAGCGGACGGCGAGGGACCTGACGGACATCAGATGGTGAGTATGTACTGTTTGTTTTTTTTTACATTTACGCTGGTAACCAGGGTAAACATCGGGTTACTAAGCGCGGCCCTGCGCTTAGTAACCCGATGTTTACCCTGGTTACCAGTGAAGACATTGCTGGATCGGTGTCACACACACCGATTCAGCGATGTCAGCGGGACCTCAACGACCAAAAAAAGGTCCAGGCCATTCCGACACGACCAGCGATCTAGCAGCAGGGGCCTGATCGCTGGTACGTGTCACACATAGCGAGATCGCTACTGAGGTCGCTGTTGCATCACAAAACTTGTGACTCAGCAGCGATCTCGCTAGCGATCTCGCTATGTGAGACGGGGCCTAAAAACTATGCAAATAGATTAAATAATCAAGTAATGCTACTTGATTTCATCACCATTCTTCCCTTTATCTGTGATGCTGGACTGAAGGACACTTGTTTAATCTAAAAATAAGTTGCATGCCTCTGTATAAAGACACTCAGAGACAAAGACAGAGAAACAAAGATTCTGCCAAGACATCCATACATCCCAAGGACCAAAGACAGGGCAACAGCCATTTTACATCATGGCTCCATCACAAGAGACACGGATCTATCATTCTACAGGAAACATTGCTGAACTGTGGATACATTTGGAGAAGCCAGGATTTGATCCTCGGATCAACTGGCCTTGTACTATTTATGGACTCAATGGACTATCATCTTCCTATGCTTGTCGTACACAGGTGGGAGTAACTGTCCCCTGGAAGGTGAAGCCAGGTTGTGATCCTCGGATCAACTAGCCTTATATGGACTCAATGGACTGTCATCTTTCTATGCTGGTTGTTACCTTCTCTCTGTGTGCGTGCCACAGGTGGGGTAGCGACCTTGGAAGATCTGAAGTCACTGCTACTATTATCCCAGTGAGTCAGCAGAAGGGCCCGTGAGTCAGCAGAAGGGTGAGACTAATGTCCACCAACTTGGGTACTGTTCTGGGACTGTTCTACTTGTCTGCCTGTTTTGTGATTCAATAAAGCATTGCCACACTGTTTAACTGTGTTGTCCAAGTAGAATTATGCCCATGTTAAAGAAAGAGCAGGCATTCGGCGGGACGATCCCTGGTCCATGTGGTTTTTGCTAGTGGACCGAGGAGCCCGCTGACCCCCCGTTTCTCCACACCCATATGAGGGAGAAAACTGTGTGCATGGCAGGGCTCGGGAGGGAAGGATCGTCATTTGACTTTTTGAATGTAAAATTTCCTGGAATCATTAGCAGACATCATATCCCATTTGGAGAGCCCCAAATGTGCCTAAGCAGTGGATATCTCCCACAAGTGACCCCATTTTGGAAAGTAGACCCCTCAAAAATGTATTTAGATGTGTGGTGAGCACCATGAACTTAATTTTTCCGCTGATGGAGCTGTATGGCAGAGCTTGCTTTTTGCAGGACAAGATGACGTTTTCAGCGGCACCATGTTTATGTCTTTTTATTGCGTTTTATTCAACGCTTCGTTTGGCGGTATGATAAAGCATTATTTTGTGCTTTGCTTTTTATTTTTTTTATGGTGTTTACTACAGTAGTTAACCAGTGGGACTGTTTTATAGGTCAGCTCGTTGCGGACGCGGCAATACCAAATATGGATACTTTAGTTTTTTTTTTCACAAATATTTATTGATATATCTTGATTTTTTTATATTTTTACAATTATTTAAAAAAAATTAAAAAAAATTATATTTCTATATATATACACACACACACAGTACAGACCAAAAGTTTGGACACCTCATTTAAAAATGTTTCTGTATTTTCATGACTATGAAAATTGTACATTCGCACAAAAGGCATCAAAACTATGAATTAACACATGTGGAATTATATACTTAACAAAAAATTGTGAAACAACTGAAATTATGTCTTATATCCTAGGTTCTTCAAAGTAGCCGCATTTTGCTTTGATGACTGCTTTGCACACTTGGCATTCTCTTGATGAGCTTCAAGAGGTAGTCACCGGGAATGGTTTTCACTTCACAGGTGTGCCCTGTCAGGTTTAATAAGTGGGATTTCTTGTCTTATAAATGGTGTTGGGACCATCAGTTGTGTTGTGCAGAAGTCTGGTGGATACACAGCTGATAGTCCTACTGAAAAGACTTAGAATTTGTATTATGGCAAGAAAAAAGCAACTAAGTAAAGAAAAACGAGTGGCCATCATTACTTTATAAGATGAAGGTCAGTCAGTCTGAAAAATTGGGAAAACTTTGAAAGTGTCCCCAAATGCAGTGGCAAAAACCATCAAGCGCTACAAAGAAACTGGCTCACATGAGGACCACCCCAGGTACGGAAGGCCAAGAGTCACCTCTGCTTCTGAGGATACATTTATCCAAGCCACCAGCCTCAGAAATCACAGGTTAACAGCAGCTCAGATTAGAGACCAGGTCAAAGCCACACAGAGTTCTAGCAGCATACACATCTCTACAACAACTACTGTATAAAGAGGAGCAGCAGGTCTTCAAGGTAGAATAGCTGCTAGGAAACCACTGCTAAGGACAGGCAACAAGCAGAAGAGACTTGTTTGGGCTAAAGAACACAAGGAATGGACATTAGACCAGTGGAAATCTGTGCTTTGGTCTGATGAGTCCAAATTTGAGATCTTTGGTTCCAACCACCGTGTCTTTGTGCGATGCAGAAAAGGTGAACGGATGGACTCTACATGCCTGGTTCCCACCGTGAAGCATGGAGGAGGAGGTGTGATGGTGCTTTGCTGGTGACACTGTTGGGGATTTATTCAAAATTTAAGGCATACTGAACCAGCATGGCTACCACAGCATCTTGTAGCAGCATACCATTCCATCTGGTTTGCGTTTAGTTGGACCATCGTTTATTTTTCAACAGGACAATGACCCCAAACACACCTCCAGGCTGTGAAAGGACAATTTGACCAAGAAGGAGAGTGATGGGGTGCTACGTCAGATGACCTGGCCTCCTGTCACCAGACCTGAATCCAATCGAGATGATTTGGATGAGCTGGACCGCAGAGTGAAGGCAAAAGGGCCAACAAGTGCTAAGCATCTCAGGGAACTCCTTCAAGATTGTTGGAAGACCATTTCCAGTGACTAGCTCTTGAAGCTCATCAAGAGAATGCCAAGAGTGTTCAAAAGAGTCATCAAAGCAAAAGGTGACTACTATGAAGAACCTAGAATATAAGACATAATTTCAGTTGCTTCACACTTTTTTGTTAAGTATATAATTCCACATGTGTTAATTAATAGTTTTGATGCCTTCAGTGTGAATGTACGATTTTCATAGTCATGAAAATACAGAAAAATCTTTAAATGAGAAGGTGTGTCCAAACTTTTGGTCTGTACAGTGTGTATCTATAAATATAATTGTCTAAGGGTTTTTCTGTCTGTCTGTCTGTCCTGGAAATGCCGCGTCTCTGGCGGCCTCGACCAATCAGCGACGGGCACAGCATGGCGACGATGATGTCATAAAGGTTGCCTCGACCAATCAGCGACGGGCACAGTATCGACGTAGATGTCATAATGGTTGCCATGGCGATGATGATGTCATAAAGGTTGCCTTGACTAATCAGCGATGGGCACAGTCTGCCGTGAATTCTGGAATCATCATTGTCCTCCACTGCTGTCAAGTGCCGCCATTGTGTAGGGTGTTTGCCTGCGTCTCCCTGTATGGGTGGCATCTCCCTGTGTTTCTATCTTAGAATGGGTCGTAAACGAAAATACGCCAATGAGGATGACAGAAAAGCAGCAGCAGCAGCAAGAAAACGACAACATTGGGAACAGGAGACACCACAACAAACTGCCGCCAGACAAGCCCAGGATGTGGAATCTCACAGACAACGTCGCCAACAGGAGACACCAGCAATATACTACGTGGCTGGCCAATATACTACGTGGCTGGGCAATATACTACGTGGCTGAGCAATATACTACGTGGGCTGGGCAATATACTACGTGACTGGACAATATACTACGTGGCTGGGCAATACACTATGTGACTGGGCAATATACTACGTGGGCTGTGCAATATACTACGTGGGCTGTGCAATATACTACGTGGCTGGGCAATATACTATGTGCTGTGCAATATACTACGTGGACATACATATTCTAGAATACCCGATGCGTTAGAATCGGGCCACCATTATATAGTAGATAATTGTCTAAGGGTCACTTCCGTCTGTCTGTCCTTCTTTCTGTCTTTCTGTCACTGATATTCATTGGTCGCGGCCTGTCTGTCATGAAATTGGTTGTGGCAAAACGCCCACAACCATTGCCACGACCAATCAGCGATGCGCACAGTCCAGAAGAAAATGGCCGCTCCTTACTCCCTGCACTCAGTCCCCGATGCTCGCATACTCCCCTCCGGTCACCGCTCACACAGGGTTAATGCCGGCGGTAATGGACCGCGTTATGCCGCTGGTAACGTACTCCGTAACCGCCGCTATTAACCCTGTGTGACCAAGTTTTTTTTATTGATGCTGCCTATGCAGCGTCAAAATAGTAAAAAAATCTAATGTTAAAAGTAAATTAAAAAAAAAAAACACATTATATACTCACCTTCCAGGGGCAAGGATGGTATGCGCGAAGGACCTGCCATGACATCACGGTCATGTGACCGCGACGTCATCACAGGCCCTGCTCGAGAAGGACCTGCCATGACGTCATGGTCATGTGACCGCAACGTCATCACAGGCCCTGCGCACCTGCGCGAGAAGGACCTGCCATGACGTAACGGTCACATGACATGACTCTTGCAGTGACTGTGCAGGTCAGAGGGCGCGATGACATATTAGTGTGCACGCCGCCCTCTGCCTGATCAGTCAGTGAGGAGAGACGGGACGATGAGGAGTAGCGACGAGAGGGGAGTATGTAATTTTTTTTTTTTATTGCAGCAGCAGCATTATATGTGGCACAATGATGTATGGAGCGTCTATGGGGCCATAAAGAACTGCATGGAGCATTATATGGGGCATCTATGGGGCCATAACTGCATGGAGCATTATATGGGGCCATAACTGCATGGAGCATTATATGGGGCATCTATGGAGCCGTAACTGAATGGAGCATTATATGTGGCATCTATGGGGCCATAATGAGCTGCATGGAGCATTATATGGGACATCTATGGGGCCATAACTGCATGGAGCATTATATGGAGCATCTATGGGGCCATAACTTCATGGAGCATTATATGGGGCATCTATGGGGCCACAACTGCATGGAGCATTATACTACATGACTGGACAAAATACTACGTGACTGGGCAATATACTACGTGGACATGCAGATTCTAGAATACCCGATGCGTTAGAATCGGGCCACCATCTAGTATATATATAATTGTCTAAGGGTTTAATTGTCTGTCTGTCCTGGAAATCCCGCGTCGCTGATTGGTCGAGGCCTGGTGGCCTCGACCAATCAGCGACGGGCACAGTCTGCCGCGAATTCTGGAATCATCATTGTCCTCCACTGCTGTCAAGTGCCGCCATTGTGATGTGTAAGGGTCTAATTGTCTGTCTGTCTCGGAAATCCCGCCTTGCTGATTGGTTGAGGCCAGCCGGCCTCGACCAATCAGCGACGGGCACAGTATGCGGAGCGACGGGACGCTGAGGAGCAGCGACGAGAGGTGTGTATGTGATATTTTGTTTTTATTGCCTCAGCAGCAGCATTACATGTGGCACAATGCTGTATGGAGCATCTATGGGGCCATAAAGAACTGCATGGAGCATTATATGGGCCATCTATGGGGCCATAACTGCATGTAGCATTATATGGGGCATCTATAGGGCCATAAAGAACTGCATGGAGCATTATATGGGGCATCTATGGGGCCATAACTGCATGGAGCTTTATACTACGTGACTGGGCAAAATACTACATGACTGGGCAATATACTACGTGGACATGCAATGTACTGCGTGGGCTGCGCAATGTACTGCGTGGGATGCGCAATGTACTACGTGGGCTGCGCAATGTACTGCGTGGGCTGCGCAATGTACTGCGTGGGCTGCGCAATGTACTGCGTGGCTGTGCAATATACTGCGTGGGCTGTGCAATATTCTACGCATACATATTGTAGAATACCCGATGCGTTAGAATATAATTGTCTAAGGGTCACTTCCGTCTTTCTGTCTGTCTTTCTGTCTGTCGCGGATATTCATTGGTCGTGGCCAGCCAGTGGGCGTTGACAAAAGGGCAGGGGAGGCCAGGAAGTATGCAGAGCGAGTCCCCACCCACTCCATTCAGGCCCGGCCAGAAGCGCTGCAAAGGGGGTGGAGTCACCATGAAGAGGGCGGAGCTGGCCGGGACCATGGACGCTGTTGGGCCTACCATGGCCAAAAGCCGGGGACTAAATTAGCGGCCACGGTCAGTGATGATGGCTGCGGTCATTGATGACGGCTGCGACAGCAGGAAACAGCGCAGCATATTCGGCGGTGACAGCTGCGGATGGAAGGTGAGTATATACTACGTGGGCTGGGCAATATACTCCGTGGCCTGTGCTGTATACTACGTGGCTGTGCAATATACTACGTCGCCGGGCAATATACTACGTGGCTGGGCAATATACTACATGGACATGCATATTCTAGAATACCCAATGTGTTAGAATATACTGTGTATGTATATATATATATATATATATATATATATATATATATATATATATATATATATATATATATATACATACACACACACACAGTTATATGAAAAAGCTTGGGCACCCCTATTAAGCTTAATGTTTTATAAAAATTGCTTTTTTTGCAACAGCTATTTCAGTTTCATATATCTAATAACTGTTGGACACAGTAATGTTTCTGCCTTGAAATGAGGTTTATTGTACTAACAGAAAATGTGCAATCTGCATTCAAACAAAATTTGACAGGTGCATAAGTATGGACACCTCACCAGAAAAGTGACATGAATATTTAGTAGATCCTCCTTTTGCAAAAATAACAGCCTCTAGTCACTTCCTGTAGCTTTTAATGAGTTCCTGGATCCTGGATGAAGGTATTTTTGACCATTCCTCTTTACAAAACAATTCCAGTTCAGTTAAGTTTGATGGTCGCCGAGCATGGACAGCCCTCTTCAAATGATCCCACAGATGTTCAATAATATTCAGGTCTGGCGACTGGGATGGTCATTCCAGAACAGTAATTGTTCCTCTGCATGAATGCCTGAGTAGATTTGGAGCGGTGCTTTGGATCATTGTCTTGCTGAAAGATCCATCCCCTGCGTAACTTCAACTTTGTCACTGATTCATGAACATTATTGTCAAGAATCTGCTGATACTGAGAGGAGTTCATGCGTCCCTCAACTTTAACAAGATTCCCGATGCCAGCATTGGCCACACAGCCCCAAAGCATGATGGAACCTCCACCAAATTTTACTGTGGGTAGCAAGTATTTTCTTGGAATGCTGTGTTATTTTGCCGCCATGCATAACGCCTTTTTGTATGACCAAACAACTCAATCTTGGTTTCATCAGTCCACAGGACCTTCTTCCAAAAAGAAATTGGCTTCTCCAAATGTGCTTTTGCATACCTCAGCCGACTCGGTTTGTGGCGTGCTTGCAGAAACGGCTTCTTTCGCATCACTCTCCCATACAGCTTCTCCTTGTGCAAAGTGCGTTGCACAGTGACACCATCTGCAGCAAGTTGATGCTGCAGCTCTCTGGAGGTGGTCTGAGGATTGTCCTTGACTGATCTCACCATTCTTCTTCTCTGCCTTTCTGATGTTTTTCTTGGCCTGCCACTTCTGGCCTTAACAAGAACTGTACCTGTGTTCTTCCATTTCCTTACTATGTTCCTCACAGTGGAAATTGACAGGTTAAATCCTAGACAGCTTTTTGTATCCTTCTCCTGAACAACTATGTTGAATAATCTTTGTTTTCACATCATTTGACAGTTGTTTTGAGGAGCCCATGATGCCAGTCTTCAGAGGAGATTCAAACAGGAGAACAACTTGCAAGTGGCCACTTTAAGTAGCTTTTCTCATGATTGCATACACCTGGCTATGAAGTTCAAAGCTCAATGAGGTTACAAAACCAAAAGAAGTGCTTTAGTAAGTCAGTAAAAAGTAGGTAGGAGTATTTAAAGCAAGACAATAAGGGTGCCCATACTTATGCACCTGTCAAATTTTGTTTGAATGCAGATTGCACATTTTCTGTTAGTACAATAAACCTCATTTCAAGGCAGAAACATTACTATGTCCAACAGTTATTAGATATATGAAACTAAAATAGCTGTATAGCTGTTGCAAAAAAAGCAATTTTTATAAAACATTAAGCTTAAGATTAATAGGGGTGCCCGAACTTTTTCATATAACTGTATATACACACACACACACACTTTTTTTTAATTTATCCTACTGTGATACTATCATTTTTTGACTGCTGATTGCTTCTGCAGCTGGGGATGCACCAGCATCCCCATGCTGTAGAGACTGTCAGCGCTCAGCATGTTTCCTAGCTCTGGTGGCCGGGATGTCGTCATGATGACATGGGGTGGCCATGGCTACGATAGGGTCCCCATATCACACCGTAAAATCTCTAAAAAGGCAAAGGGGCTGTCAGCCCTCTGCTTGCTCCTGCAATGCTGCAATCACGTTTGATCGCAGCATTTCAGGGGTTAAATTGCCGGGAGCGGTGCGTGACTGCTCCTAGCACTTGGTGCTGGGTGTCAGCTGTCAGAATCAGCTGACACCCGTCAGCGATCCCCTCCGCACCTCCCCCCATGTGAACAGGCGATTGCAATGATGTAATAATCCGTCCCTACTCAAAGAGGCCAAGGGTACATGGACGGATTATTACGCCTAGTGTCAGAAAGAGGTTCATGGATTTCTAATAAAACTGATTTTTTTGTTTTATTATTATTATTTACCAGATGGGCTTGCTGAATTCCTTTTTTCTCCTCTGGTTATCACTGTGCTTTATTATAGAGCTAATGACCCTTTTCAGACAACTCCAACATAAGTAAAAGCGGTGAGCTCTTTCTTCTTATTCATCTTTTGCTGTTAGACTAGTCTTTGCAAGGGCTATAAAGGCATAAAAATAAATTTCAGAATTGCAAAACAGCAATTCTCACGATGAACATAATTGGAATTGTGGTTTTCATATTATTAAATATTATACAGTAAATCCTCTCCGTTTCATTCCAAGCAGTACCTAGGCCCCTGCTGCTCTCTCAGATTCTGTCAGCAAGTGACGTGCTCATGATTCCAGGAGTAGTCCCATCTGTTTGACTGGAACAGTATACGTTTCTAGTCATACATAAAAAAAAATAAAAATGAATAAAGTAGGTACCCATTGAACTTTGTTTTGCTTGTCAGTACGCTTTATAGTACATTATCAAAAACAATTTATTTTTTAATTTTTTTAATCATTTTTTTTTTTTTACAAAAAAAAAAAAACCCTTAAGTTTTTTGTTTTTTTTTGCAGCATTCTTTAAACGGTTAAGCTGACCTGGCAATATGATTCCTATTTTTGCAGGAGAACAGCTGCAGACTTTAGATGTGCTCACTAGTCATCTTAGAATATTGTTACATTCCCTTTATCAGCAGCATTTCATCAACAAAACTATTTGAAAGAGCTACGTGTGCACATAAAGATATGTACATCAATACCATTACCTGGTCAGTCTATTCCTCCATTATTGAGAAATCAACGGGTGAATTGATATTCTAGTAACATAGTAACATAGTTAGTAAGGCCGAAAAAAGACATTTGTCCATCCAGTTCAGCCTATATTCCATCATAATAAATCCCCAGATCTACGTCCTTCTACAGAACCTAATAATTGTATGATACAATATTGTTCTGCTCCAGGAAGACATCCAGGCCTCTCTTGAACCCCTCGACTGAGTTCGCCATCACCACCTCCTCAGGCAAGCAATTCCAGATTCTCACTGCCCTAACAGTAAAGAATCCTCTTCTATGTTGGTGGAAAAACCTTCTCTCCTCCAGACGCAAAGAATGCCCCCTTGTGCCCGTCACCTTCCTTGGTATAAACAGATCCTCAGCGAGATATTTGTATTGTCCCCTTATATACTTATACATGGTTATTAGATCGCCCCTCAGTCGTCTTTTTTCTAGACTAAATAATCCTAATTTCGCTAATCTATCTGGGTATTGTAGTTCTCCCATCCCCTTTATTAATTTTGTTGCCCTCCTTTGTACTCTCTCTAGTTCCATTATATCCTTACTGAGCACCGGTGCCCAAAACTGGACATAGTACTCCATGTGCGGTCTAACTAGGGATTTGTACAGAGGCAGTATAATGCTCTCATCATGTGTATCCAGACCTCTTTTAATGCACCCCATGATCCTGTTTGCCTTGGCAGCTGCTGCCTGGCACTGGCTGCTCCAGGTAAGTTTATCATTAACTAGGATCCCCAAGTCCTTCTCCATGTGAGATTTACCCAGTGGTTTCCCGTTCAGTGTGTAATGGTGATATTGATTCCTTCTTCCCATGTGTATAACCTTACATTTATCATTGTTAAACCTCATCTGCCACCTTTCAGCCCAAGTTTCCAACTTATCCAGATCCATCTGTAGCAGAATACTATCTTCTCTTGTATTAACTGCTTTACATAGTTTTGTATCATCTGCAAATATCAATATTTTACTGTGTAAACCTTCTACCAGATCATTAATGAATATGTTGAAGAGAACAGGTCCCAATACCGACCCCTGCGGTACCCCACTGGTCACAGCGACCCAGTTAGAGACTATACCATTCATAACCACCCTCTGCTTTCTATCACTAAGCCAGTTACTAACCCATTTACACACATTTTCCCCCAGACCAAGCATTCTCATTTTGTGTACCAACCTCTTGTGCGGTACGGTATCAAACGCTTTGGAAAAATAGAGATATACCACGTCCAATGACTCACCGTGGTCCAGCCTATAGCTTACCTCTTCATAAAAACTGATTAGATTGGTTTGACAGGAGCGATTTCTCATAAACCCATGCTGATATGGAGTTAAACAGTTATTCTCATTGAGATAATCCAGAATAACATCCTTCAGAAACCCTTCAAATATTTTACCAACAGTAGAGGTTAGACTTACTGGCCTATAATTTCCAGGTTCACTTTTAGAGCCCTTTTTGAATATTGGCACCACATTTGCTATGCGCCAGTCCTGCGGAACAGACCCCGTCGCTATAGAGTCCCTAAAAATAAGAAATAATGGTTTATTTATTACATTACTTAGTTCTCTTAATACTCGTGGGTGTATGCCATCCGGACCCGGAGATTTATCTATTTTAATCTTATTTAGCCGGTTTCGCACCTCTTCTTGGGTTAGATTGGTGACCCTTAATATAGGGTTTTCATTGTTTCTTGGGATTTCACCTAGCATTTCATTTTCCACCGTGAATACCGTGGAGAAGAAGGTGTTTAATATGTTAGCCTTTTCCTCGTCATCTACAACCATTCTTTCCTCACTATTTTTTAAGGGGCCTACATTTTCAGTTTTTATTCTTTTACTATTGATATAGTTGAAGAACAGTTTGGGATTAGTTTTGCTCTCCTTAGCAATGTGCTTCTCTGTTTCCTTTTTGGCAGCTTTAATTAGTTTTTTAGATAAAGTATTTTTCTCCCTATAGTTTTTTAGAGCTTCAATTGTGCCATCCTGCTTTAGTAGTGCAAATGCTTTCTTTTTACTGTTAATTGCCTGTCTTACTTCTTTGTTTAGCCACATTGGGTTTTTCCTATTTCTAGTCCTTTCATTCCCACAAGGTATAAACCGCTTACAGTGCCTATTTAGGATGTTCTTAAACATTTCCCATTTATTATCTGTATTCTTATTTCTGAGGATATTGTCCCAGTCTACCAGATTAAGGGCATCTCTAAGCTGGTCAAACTTTGCCTTCCTAAAGTTCAGTGTTTTTGTGACTCCCTGACAAGTCCCCCTAGTGAAAGACAGGTGAAACTGTACAATATTGTGGTCACTATTTCCTAGATGCCCGACCACCTGCAGATTTGTTATTCTGTCAGGTCTATTAGATAGTATTAGGTCTAAAAGTGCTGCTCCTCTTTTAGTGAGGCTGTAGAGATCCAGACTCTTTCATGACACACCTATTCCCCATCCAGCTCTGCCTCCTCCTGCTTGACTGGTGGCCTTTATATTGTATGACTTCACACAAAGGGGCTGTCACTCAAAGAGGAGAAGACAGCTGCGAAGTTCTGAAATTATTCTTTCCAGTATGATATTTTTTACAGGACAAAAATATGGCATTTTAACAGTTGTGTAGACTTTA
The DNA here is from genome assembly GCF_051348905.1 of Ranitomeya variabilis. Classification (NCBI taxonomy): domain Eukaryota; kingdom Metazoa; phylum Chordata; class Amphibia; order Anura; family Dendrobatidae; genus Ranitomeya; species Ranitomeya variabilis. The sequence continues at coordinate 104,565,180 of NC_135238.1, read as the reverse complement.
TATGTACAATGTATAACACATTTTCTCCCTTTAGCCATGCTTCCAGTAAAGTGGCCAGGCATGAGTTTAACGGTGTTTACCTGCAAGTTAACCCTATATCAGAAGGTAAATAGCATTTCTGGTTATGATAGGTACCCTTTAAGCATTAAGGTTTAGAGTCGTTATGTTAACTTTGTAATTTTAGGAATGCAGAAATAATAGCAAAAACAAATCTAGTCAATGTATTTATTTTATTTAAAATGTAGCCAGTTTATTTACCAGCCAAAAATACAGCAAATGGTCACAAGTAACAAAGCTTTTGCCTATCTAAATGTTAACTTTATTGTTATAAGAGTTAAACCTTAGACCACAGGTGAACTGATAGATTAGCAACTGGGAGGCAAAAACTGAAGAAGTTTTCAGTACAACTAGATGTATCTCTAAAAATCAAATTCTGGCGTACAAAGTTACATGGATGACAAAATGACCAAAAATACAAAGATTCATAGAAAAGTAAAAAAACAAACTAAAATATACGGTACATAATACGGTTTGAGATTTTCCCTACTGTTGGAAAAAGGGATCACCCTTTTGGATCATATATTTACTAGGTTACATTTCATTCCAAAATACATTTTTTGATGATTTAAATAAAAACAACAGGTAAGAAAAGAACCAAATCATTCAAACAAACTGTCAATGTGAAGTAAACATGTCCAAAATGCTACAAAACTTTGCTGCAAGTATGTGGCCCTGCCCTTCATTCCAGAATATTTCCAGGGAAAAAAAAAAGAAGTTAGTTGTCCAGACTGCACATAACTCCCCACCCACACACAAAATTTGCAGTTATTGGACTCAATGTCTGAAATAATTTCACAATGGTCCAGCTCCATAAGTACATGCAGTAGATAATAAAGTGTTAACATGACCACAGATAAATGGTAAAAATCTATATATTGTTGCACGAGTATTTTGCTGAATAATAAAGGTGCTTAATAACTTACCATTTACATATCAATAAGTAATATCTGCGACAAATTGACAACAGAATAGGATATGCTCATAATTCATAGCATGGTGTTCAGATGTTTGTGCAATTGGGAGTATTTTTTCAATCCCATTTACATGCAATACACCATACAGAAATACACATGTGGCCCAAGAGGTGCTTAATGCATATGGATTTATACAGAGCCCAGCTGTATAAATACATAGTTTAAAGATAAAATTGGGGCTACCCATGGACACCATTTGGGGAAATGACTGTGCGAGATCTGCAGGAAAAAAAAAACACATGAAAAGGCTGCACCATTTCATATGGGAATTGTAAACAATAGGCAATGGAAAAATACTGAGAAATATTGAAAAGGTATAACAAGATCACTGCAAATGCAAGGTTACCACCTTCAAAAATTTCCCTGTGCCAGCTCTATAAAAGCTTACCACTTTATTGAATGATTTATTTCTCATTAACAATAACAAAATTTGAAACCAATAAAAAACCATTGCATTTACAGTGATATTTAGCGCCAATGTATTAGGCTACGTTCACATTTTGCGTTGTGCGCCGCAGCGTCGGCGCCGCAACGCACAACGCGAACAAAAACGCAGCAAAACGCATGCACAACGCTGCGTTTTGCGCCGCATGCGTCCTTTTTTTCATTGATTTTGGACGCAGCAAAAATGCAACTTGCTGCGTCCTCTGCGCCCGGACGCGGGCGCCGCAGGGACGCATGCGGCGCAAAACTCAAGTGCGACGCATGTCCATGCGCCCCCATGTTAAATATAGGGGCGCATGACGCATGCGGCGACGCTGCGGCGCCGACCGCAAATGTGAACGTAGCCTTAACTATATATTACACAGGTCAACAAAAAAAAATGTGGTGTCCAAAATATTTTAATGAATTTGGGGTATTTTTGGGGTGCTGATTCTGAATATGCTATCAGTTTTGCCAGATTGGCTCAAGTTTTTGACATTTTTGGTATCTTATTTATAGCACTTGTTGGTAAATGCGACGCATCATCTCATTAATTTCTTTGGATTAGTACTTGAACTGAGCAGTTCTCAATATAGTTTTGTGTTATTTAGTGTTCTAAAAGTTTGTTCATAGCTTGATTTTTGCACTAACTTTATGTTGTTGTCTGTTTTCCAGTGAAAAGCATGAACTCATCAAGCAGAAGTTGTCTTAACGATCCAGACTCATTCTGTTACATTTGTGGTGAATACACACTGCCAAAACATAGAAGAAACATAACAGACTTCGTAAAAAAAGTGTATTTTGCCTATTTTGGGGTTATGCTTGGGGACCAAGACAAGTTTTGGGCACCACACATAGTGTGCAAAGCATGTATCGAATTATTACGAAAATGGAGCAAAGGACAAAGAAAAAGCTTCAAATTTGGTGTTCCAATGGTGTGGAGAGAGCCAAAAAATCATCATGATGACTGTTATTTCTGTGCAGTGCAAGTGCAAGGATTCAATAAGCATAAGAAACGAAAATGGGAGTAACATGGAATCTGCAAGAAGGCCTGTCCCTCATTGTGAAGATGTGCCTGTACCTGTGTTTACCATAAATAACAGTCATCATGATGATTTTTTGGCTCTCTCCACACCATTGGAACACCAAATTTGAAGCTTTTTCTTTGTCCTTTGCTCCATTTTCGTAATAATTCGATACATGCTTTGCACACTATGTGTGGTGCCCAAAACTTGTCTTGGTCCCCAAGCATAACCCCAAAATAGGCAAAATACACTTTTTTTACGAAGTCTGTTATGTTTCTTCTATGTTTTGGCAGTGTGTATTCACCACAAATGTAACAGAATGAGTCTGGATCGTTAAGACAACTTCTTCTTGATGAGTTCATGCTTTTCACTGGAAAACAGACAACAACATAAAGTTAGTGCAAAAATCAAGCTATGAACAAACTTTTAGAACACTAACACAAAACTATATTGAGAACTGCTCAGTTCAAGTACTAATCCAAAGAAATTAATGAGATGATGCGTCGCATTTACCAACAAGTGCTATAAATAAGATACCAAAAATCTCAAAAACTTGAGCCAATCTGGCAAAACTGATGACATATTCAGAATCAGCACCCCAAAAATACCCTAAATTCGATGAAATATCTTTGGCACCAAAAATGCTGTTGACCAGTGTTATCGATAAAACAATTAAGGTTTATGTTTTACAATGGATGGTGAGATCTGTCTGCTTTTGAGATAAAAAGAGTATTATAAACTATTGGTCTTTAACATATTAGTCATGTCATGAAACCTTCCCAACTAGGGTAATTTAACTAGAACTGCTTTGACCATAAGAAAGCCCTCTTTGTGAGGTAGGTTTTATTTTTTTTAAGAACATATCTTTCCTTTTTTGAACTTCATGTGTTGCACATTATAAAGTTAAACGTCTTATGGCCGTTCTTGCCAAAGTTTCAGTATTGCTGAGGTGCAAGCATCAAAGTGATATAATCTGTCACATTTGCGCAATTTTAAAAAACCGGAGAAGGGGTTGTCAAAAGTTCATAAGTGGCGAAAATTGGAAAAAATAGCAACCTTGAAATGTAACATTAAAAATCCTTAGTTCTCAAAAACACAGTGATTTATAATTTTTTAGTGCGCAGATCATTGCCTAGGTAATCAATCATCCTGCAGTCCCAGTGAAACCAGTTATCCGAGCAAGGCTCTATGGTTTAGTCTGCTTGCGCAAATCTGGAGCTGGCTGAATCTACAGCATCTGAGAAGCACAGGGTCAAAGACAAAGCCACAGCTTCAGACAGTGCTCAGTTCAAACCAGTGGCACAACATGCCACTAGTTTTAACCGTCAATCTTCATGAACACAATGTCCTTGGCAAAGTAGGAAGATAAGAGCAGGTGAGTTCCTCGGGATTCATCTTGAGACCTATTTAATGACTAGGTCGATGCTTTAAAGAGAATATCAGCACACAACAACTGTTGGTTTCCATGCATCACCACCCTTCTCTAAGGCCGGGTTCACACTAATGTTTCAGTCTGGTGCTGCCGATTTTTCCTTAAGCTCCGCCTACGTCCGCATGCATCCTGCATACCTATCTTTAACATTGTGTACGCAGGGACGTGCGTTGTATGCAGATGAGTCCGCGTGCTTCGTTTTGACATGCCCGAACGCAACATGCTGCATTTTCTTGCGTTTGGTGGCACGTTAAAACGGCGCACGTGGATGCATCCGCATACAACACATGTTCATGCTAATGTGAACCTATGAAGTGAGAAGTGTCAAACAAGAGCGGGGGTGGAGATAAAGGGAAAATAAGCTGGCGGAAAGTGTATTTAAATGACTGGTCCCACCGTGAAGCACCAAGCTGCGGGACTCAGCTTGAACAGTCATCCTGTACTAACAAATGTCCCTTTATCATGGCTCAATCGCTTAAAATTGTGCCCTATGTGAGGGCAGCCTATTATGGCTACAAATGCAGACTCCTTTAGCATTTAGAAAGAACAAAAAAAAAACAAACAAACAAAAAAATCACTGAAATGAACTTCATTTATGAGCATACTGTACTCTTATCAAGAGATCAATACTCTGTCAATAGTGGTTGACAGGCTTTTGTAAATGCACACTTACACCACAACCTGTAAGTCACTGCAGACAGAGGAGTGTAATGCTCTTTTCATAAATACACTACACTTAACTATGTGTTTGCAATGTCCTTTCAGCACTCCTAGCATCCCAACCACATTTTTGTATGTTACTATATATGTTAGAACACAGACTTGTAGCTGTAACCTGTTGCAATTACTCAGTATAACATATCAATCTGACATGACCATTTTATTCTAAACTCTTTTCATTGCTGTGAATTATGGTACTTTATATGGCAGAGTTCCTCAAACTTTGGCATATGCTACTCAGAAAAACAGACAAGATACTAACATCCATTACTTAAAGATAAAATTCAGACACAAAAATAATGTGGTAACAACTTTCCTAATTTGGTTGATGGAAGAATGGGGTCTATAGAACCCAGCATTTTACTTTATGGAACAAAGTTGTAAAATAGAAAGTAATGAAAAAAAAAATCTCATCATGGGAACAAAGCCTTAAAGGGGTACTCTAGGGAAATAAAAACAATTTAGTACAGTCCCTGTCCCAATGAACTATTAAGATGAGATGCCCATTGCAGTTCTATCTTCACAGTACTTGTAATTCACTGTGACAGGAGACGCTCCTAAATGCTCATTCTTTCCATCTGCGACAATACTTCACACACCAGTGTTCAGTTACCCGCTGTAACAACCAGCTTGAAATGAATGGGGAGAGGAGACATGGCATGCTCCTGGATTTTAGTAAATAACCAGCTGCAGCTTGGATATACCAGGCTGTTGCACAACTCTTAGGGTAAACAATATATCTCAGCTAGAAGAGTATGGCCCATTAATTAAAACATACCCTTTACTAATATTATTAAAATGGACAAACAGTACATATCAAATTAAAGTGCTCACGCCGAAAACTGTGCATAATAAAAAAAAAACTGGTTTGATCTCACCAATTATGGATAAGGGATCCCCACGTAGATGATAGGGTCCCTGGGAGGGTCCAATAGTTGTAGAGCAGTGAATGAAGGGGATAGGGACCTTTTTCTTACTAATCCCCTGTCGTGCCCCAGCAAAAAACTCCTGTCCTTACAAGGACAGGCCCGAATGAGCCTTACTACAGGCGCCCCCCCACCATGTGTATTGTAGTCAACGCCTCCCACACGGTGGGGGGCGCCTGTAGTAAGGCTCATTCGGGCCTGTCCTTGTAAGGACAGGAGTTTTTTGCTGGGGCACGACAGGGGATTAGTAAGAAAAAGGTCCCTATCCCCTTCATTCACTGCTCTACAACTATTGGACCCTCCCAGGGACCCTATCATCTACGTGGGGATCCCTTATCCATAATTGGTGAGATCAAACCAGTTTTTTTTATTATGCACAGTTTTCGGCGTGAGCACTTTAATTTGATATGTACTGTTTGTCCATTTTAATAATATTAGTAAAGGTTATGTTTTAATTAATGGGCCATACTCTTCTAGCTGAGATATATCCTGGATTTTAGTAGCAGTAGCCAGCCCCAATAATGTGTTTCTCACAGCAGCATCAGATGAGGGAGCTTGGCCTTCTCTCCCCCCCCCCCAGCTTCTATTAATGGCCAGCCCCCTGATAATGTCTACTTCACTGCAGGACCACTAACAGGGAGCAGGTCACTCAACCTCTTCCTGGATTGCAGACAGGGAGACATCAGGGGCTGGATTAACAGGGGCTGCTCTTCACTGCTCAACCCTCCCATCTGGGAAGTAAAAGCAGAGTCTGCTACCATTACCCAGTTTCCTGATAACAGCCCTTTCTCTGCAGAAAAGAGAGGGTGTGGCCACACACCCTCTTGTAGGACAGGCTGTTACAGCAGGGAGCTTCACACTGTGCCCCTATTGTCCCAGACGGGAAGGTGGTGATAGCAGTGTGGAGCAGCTTCTGTCACACTAAATTACAACTGTTATAAAGATAATAAAACTGCACACACACACATTATATATATATATATATATATATATATATATATATATATATATATATATATATATATATATATATATATATACACACATACATAGAAAAAAGAAGGCAGCACTCCACAGAGATGTGGGTTGAATAAATTTCACATTTTTCACCCTGAAAAGGACTTGGAGTGCTGCCTTCTTTTTTCTATGTATGTATACAAGTTGGGTAGATGAGTGGACCATTCTACCCAGGAGGCCGGGCAACCACTGCATTGTGCTGTTCCAATTTTTCTTTATATATATGTAGATAAAGAGTGAGGCCGGAGACACACTGGTGCGAGATACGGCCGAGTCTCGCTGGTTAAAAGCAAGCTGTGGCGCCGGCACTGTGGAGCGGAGCGTGCGGCCGCATAGGAACACATGGATCTGCACGCTCCGCTCCCAAGTGCCGGCGCCAGAGCTTGGGTTTCACATGCGAGACACGGACGAGTTTCTCGCATGTGTGACCCCGGCCTAACACTCACAGTCATGAAAAATTCACTTTATTATGGCATTTTTAAAATATCCAGGTCAGGAGAGTGACATGTGGAATCACTGCTCATGCACGAAACGATCGTCGTCCTGCTCAGTCATTCCACATGTCACTCTCCTGACCTGGATATTTTAAAAATGCTGTAATAAAGTGAATTTTAAGGATGGTGAGTGACAATCTTTTTCTACTTGCTACAAGGACATTTGCATTGTTCTTTTAGTGGGCACCCATGATGATGCTAATCACTGGGTTGTGTGTTTGAATTAGCACCCGGACACAGGTGGAACAGTGGTGCGGATCAGTTTCTTGTCAGACTTTGGAGATAAAATATTATATATATATATATATATATATATATATATATATATATATATATATATATATATATATATATATATATATATATATATTATATATATATATTCCCAGGAGTACCACTTTAATGATCAAAGCAGTATGCATAAGTGATATCCTGTTCAGAAAGACATAGGCACAAGAGACACAGGATGTATAATGATACTAGACTGGATGTTGTTACAGGCACCATTGCTTAGTACTCCCATAAAGTAGAAGGATCAATTGACTCTCCATTGGCTTTAAGAACACCAGCATGATCTCCTTTGAGGTAGAGGCCATTCACCTTGATTGCGACCTTGTTCTGATCAAAGAACTCAAAGAAGAAATCTATACGGAATGGGCTACTGCTGGTAACAGAGGTATCATTTCCCACGGTCCAATATTTTCCAGTGGAATCTAAGGTAAAAAGGACAAAAATCACTATGAAATATGGAAGTAATTTACAAAACAGATGAGATTTAGATCTGTATAAATACACTAATAACATAATTGCAGATTTTACCTCTCCTATAAAATAATGATGTATCTATATTAGAATCACAGAATGTTAGAGTTGAAAGGAACCTCCAGAGTCATCGTATCCAACCCCCTGCTCAATGCAGGATTCACTAAACAGTCTCCTACAGATGTCTGTCTAGCCTCTGTTTGAAGGCTACCTTTGAAAGAGAACTCCGCCTCTCATAGCAGCCTGTTCCACTCATTGATCACCCTCACTGTCAAAACGTTTTCAGTTTTACTCCATCGTGTCTTGTATTTCCATGTGCAAATGAGAATAATGATAATCCCTCTACACAATTATTTGTGGATTCTTATTTCAGTTTAGCCTTTTTTTGCAAGCTAAACATTCTCAGATCCTTTAACCGTTCCTCGTAGGACATACTTAGCAATCCGCTCACCACCCTGTTAGCTCTTCTCTGAACTTGCTTAAGTTTTTCAATGTCTTTTTTAAAATGTGGTGCTCAAAACTTAACAGTATTCCAGATGAGGTATGACCAAAGATGAGTAGCGAAGGATAATTAATTCACGAGATCTAGACTCTCTGCTTCTCTTAATACATCCCATATCTTTGTTTGCATATTTTGCTGCTGCATCACACCGTTGATTCATGTGCAATCTATTATCTATTTGTATACCCAAGTCTTTTTCACATGTGCTGTTGCTTAGTTCTATTACTCCCGTTCTGTAGATGAAATTTTAGTTTTTCTGGCCCAGATGTAGAATCTTGTATTACTCCATTAAATTTGTCACTGTCCATTTTTCAAGCTTAACTAGATCCTTCTGAATCCTCTGTTTTCTATAGTTTTAACTATCATTCCTAGCTTTGCATAATCTTCAGATTTGATCAGTTTACCTTTAGTTCCCTTATCTAGAAGCTTTATAAAAATGTTTTACTGCACTAGGGCCAAGACAGAGCCTTCTAGTACCCACCTGAAACACTTCCAATTTGATGTGTAACCTTTTATTACCAATCTGAGTATTATCACTGAGCCAGTTATAAATCCACCTAATTGTAGACTTGTCAATCCCACACTAGGTCATTTTTTCAATAAGGATAGTAGGAGATATTTTATCTCGATGTCTGCAATGCATTTGATAAAGTATACACCACATTTCCCTAATCAACCCAGTCATTACATCATAGAAGGAAATTAGATTAGTGCTGGCTCTGGTTAAAAATACTGTATTCTTATCCATGTACTTACATACATGCTTGTTAAATAATTTGTTCAAAGATCTTTCTTGGTGCAGAAGTAGAGTTCACTGGCATGCAATTTCTTGGCTCCATCTTTTTTCCTTTTTTGAAGATAGAAGTACCAGAAGACTGGCGAAAGGGACATTTGCCTGTTTTCCAGGAATGTTCACAGTTTCAGGCTAATGGTTTTGCAATTTCCTCTGTTATCTCTTTCATTACCTTAGGATCCAAGAAATATCGTTTCTCCTTGTGGAGATTGACATGCTAAGCATGCCGAGATGAGGAGACTTAAAGCCGCAATGCTCCTCTGGGAAATATGCAAATTGTCTCTTCAGAGAGGAAGAGGACTAGAACTCTAGTGCCACCTATTGGAAGTAGCAATCCTGAAAGTCAATATCGACGCTTTAATGAGCCTTGTCACATGACTTAGGATAAAAGCCAAACCAGAATCTCAATTAGCAGACACTGTTTCGGGATACTGCCCTTTGTCAGTACAAAGTGGAGATCTGGTTTGGCTGACAGAGGCGTCTGACCAATATCCAAGAAGTATCGTTTCTCCTTGCGGAGATTGACATTCTAAGCATGCTGAGATGAGCCGCAATGCTCCTCTGGGAAATATGCAATTTGTCTCTTCAGAGAGGAAGAGGACTAGAACTCTAGAACTCTCAGCCAAACCAGATCTCCACTTTACACTGATGAGGGGCAGAACCCCGAAACACAGTGTCTGCAAATTGAGATTCTAATTTGGCTTTTATCCTAAGTCATGTGACAAGGCTCGTTAAAGGATCAACATTGACTTTTAGGATTGCTACTTCCAATAGGTGGCACTAGAGTTCTAGTCCTCTTCCTTTCTGAAGAGACAATTTGCATATTACCTTAGGATGCAATTCGTCTGTACCAGGAGATTTAATTGAATTTAAATTAGCTAAGTGTTCCCTCACCATTTCTCTGTTTATGGATAGTGTGGATAAATTTATTTCTTCGATGGCACCGTGAAGATCAGTTGATGTTAACAATTGCTTTCTTAGTGAACACAGATGCAAAATAGAAATTATTTTAAAACTTTCGGCCTTCACAACATCATTTTTGACCACTTCACCCTTTTCATCCTGTAAAAATCCTATAGCATCTCTGACATACGCCTCAAACAATCCTTTTTTTTATTGCTCTCAGACTCCTTTGCAAGTCTAACCTCGTTACTGAATTTAACTCTTCTAAAGCTCACCCTGCATTACACTGCAGACATGCAGACAGGATTATATTCTTAGATAGGCCTCCCTTTTTCCATTTTATATGCATTTCTGTTTTCCTTTTTAGCAAGTGTTTAAGTCCTTTGTTAATCTATCCTAGTCTCTTTAAATGTTTAAAATGTTCCCTTCTTTTCTGGATCGTTACTGATTGTGCAGTGGGAATTTCATTCAGCAAAATCCCCCATCCTGAAGTCCTTTCGAGCAAAAAGCCATTAGATCTTTCCTACCCTCTTTCTGAGTTCATTAAAATCTGCTTTTCTGAAGTCCAACCATAAAGTCTGAGTCCTCGCAGGTCTTCTTCCTCCTGTAATCCAAAATTTGAGGATAACATGATTGTTGCCTCCTACAATCCCAGCCATCTTTACTTCCTCAACCATTTCCTCCCTGCTGGTAACAATTAGGTCTAAGTTGGCAGATACTCTTGTTCACTCTTCTCTCGCTGACAACTTTTTTCAAAATGTAGAAGATAAGAATTTTTTGGACCCATTACTTTTGCCAACAAATATCTTAATAGTTAAAATCTCCCATGTTGTATTGTTTTGATGTAAAAAGAGTTCATCCATATCTTCAGTCTGTGCAGTTGGCCAATAGTAAACACCCACAATAGCGTCCTTTCTGTTCTTCTCTCTTTGTATCCTTACTAGTGATGAGCGAGTATACTCATTGCTTGGGTTTTCCCGAGCACGCTCGGGTGATCTCCAAGTAATTGAGACTGCTCGGAAATTTCGTTTTTGTTGACGTAGCTGCATGATTTACGGCTGCTAGCCAGCCTGAGTGTTGTGAATTCCGCTCTTGGGCTCCCTCCGGTGGTTGTAAGAAGCCCTTTTGTGAGTTCTGCTCTTGGGCTCCCTCCGGTGGTTTTGAGCGGTATGGCTGCTTCTTGGATTTAGCATCAGCAGCTGCTTCCACTGATCGTCTTTCTGGCTCGGCTATTTTAGTCTGGCCTTATCCCTCAATCAATGCCAGTTGTCAATTGTTCCTGCTTGGAGTCACGGCTCTTTTGGATTTCCCTGACACTCTGACCTGTTCAGCAAAGTCCTTGCTTGTCCTTTTGCAGTCCTCTTGTTGTGGACTTTATTGTTCAGCACATTCTATGTTTTGCTCATTTGTCCAGCTTATCAGTATGGATCTATTCAGCTAAGCTGGAAGCTCTGGGCAGCAGATTTTGCCCTCCACACCTTTAGTCAGGTGTGGAGATTTTTGCATTTCTCTGCGGTGGACTTTTTCTACTTTTTATTACGGACCGCACAGTGTTCTGTCCTGTACTATCTATCTAGCTAGAAGTGGCCTCCTTTGCTAAATCTTGTTTCATTCTATGTATGTCATTTCCTTCTCCACTCACAGTCATTATTTGTGGGGGGCTGTCCATCCTTTGGGGATTCTCTCTGAGGCAAGATAGCTTTCCTGTTTCTACCTTTAGGGGTAGCTAGTTCTCCGGCTGTGATGAGGTGTCCAGGGAGTGACAGGAACATCCCACGGCTACTGCTAGTGTTGTGTTAAGATCAGGAACTGCGGTCCGTATAGTTACCACCTGCTCAGAGCTAGTCGCATGTCGTTCCTAAATAACCAGTCCATAACACCTGAGTACATGTGAGGGTTGCCTGGTTGCTAGGGAATCCCCACATGTAATCAAGCTATCTAACAGTCACAAATCATGCAGCTGCGGCAAGGAAAATGAAATCTCTGAGCAGTCACAAATACTCGGATATCACCCGAGCAATGAGTATACTCGCTCATCACTAATCCTTACCCAAACAGTTTCTACAGAGCTACCATTCTCTGAAGCTTGGATCTATGTAGAGATATACACTTTACCAATAAATGTAGAGATATACACTTTACCAATATAACACCTTCTACCTTCATGTTAAGCCTGTGCATCATCCCAAGCTTCAGAGATTCATATGACATCATATCTCTTCCTGTGTTAGCAGCTCTAATTCTCCTTGTAGACACATTTTAGTTTGTATTCTTAGAAAAGAAAACATGCAAGCATATGAAAATGGTTGCTGAGTGCATACAGGGAAGAGGCAACATGCATTCTTTCGATAGTATATAGTTCTGGAAGTGGAAGAATCACAATCATAGAATTGTTAGATATGCACTGCTCAAAAAAAATAAAGGGAACACTAAAATCCCACATCTTAGATATCACTGAATGAAATATTCCAGTTGTAAATCTTTATTCATTACATAGTGGAATGTGTTGAGAACAATAAAACTTCATTATCAACGTAAATCACAACTAATATCCCACGGAAGACTGGAGTTGGAATGATGCTTAAAATCAAACTGAAAAATGAAGTTACATGCTGATCCAACTTCAGTGGATATGCCTCAAGACAAGGAAATGATGCTCAGTAGTGTGTGTGGCCTCCAAGTGCCAGTACGACCTCCCTACAATGCCTGGTCATGTGCCTGATGAGGTGACGGATGGTCTCCTAAAGGGATCTCCTCCCAGACCTGGACAAAAGCTTCTGCCGACTCCTGGACAGTCTGTGGTGCAACGTGACATTTGTGGATGGTGTGAGACATGATGTCCCAGATGTGCTCAATAGGATTGAGGTCTGGGGAACGGGCGGGCCAGTGCATAGCTTCAATGCCTTCATCTTGCAGGAACTGCTAACACACTCCATCCACATGAGGTCTGGCATTGTCATGCATTAGGAGGAACCCAGGGCCAACAGCACCAGCATATGGTCTTACAAGGGGTCTGAGGATCTCATCTCTGTACCTAATGGCAGTCAGGATGTTGTGAATTCTGTTCTCGAGCTCCCTCCTGTGGTTATGAATGGTACTTCGGTGAGTTCTGTTCATGGACTACCTCTGGTGGCTGTGAGTGGAGCTGCTGGTTCTGAGATTCCTTCTCCAGCTGATCTCGTTCAGGCCTTGGCTGGCTGCTCCATTTAACTCCACTCAGATCTTTACTTGATGCCAGCTGCCAATGTCCTAGTACTGGTTCAGTTCTCTTGGATCTTTCAGATGACCTGTATATTTCAGCAAAAGCTAAGTCCCTGCTAGCTTATTTGTTACCACTGTGTTTTTGTCCAGCTTGCTATTATGATTTAATCTTGTTAGCTGGAAGCTCTGGGATGCAGAGTGGCACCACCGCGCCGTGAGTCGGTGCGGTGGTTTCTTTTGCACACTCTGCGTGGTTTTTTGTTAGTTTTTTATGCTGACCGCAAAGATACCTTTTCTATCCTCTGTCTGTTTAGTTCGTCTGGCCTCCTATGTTGAAATCTATTTCATTCCTGTGTTTGTGACTTCCATCTTAACTCACAGTCAATATATGTGGGGGCTGCCTATTTCTTTGGGGAGTTTCTCTGAGGCAAGGTAGGCTGTATTTTCTTCCTTATGGGTAGTTAGCTCTTAGGCTGTGAAGAGGCGTCTAGGCAGAGTCAGGAATGCTCCACGGTTATTTCTAGTTGTTGTGATAGGATTAGGGTTTGCGGTCAGCAGAGCTCCCACTTCCCAGAGCTCGTCCTGTATTGCTAGTTTGCTCATCTGGTCATTTCTAGTGCTCCTAACCACCAGCCAAAAATAACAGTACAGCTGGCCTACAAAGTGTTAATGCATCTCAATAGAGGGATAAGAGAAGTTCTGAGACCATATTTTTTTCTCTGCAGTGTGTTTTGTATTTCTTTTCCCCTTAACCTCTGGGTGGTTCAGGACACAGGTGTAGATATGGACATTCAAGGTCTGTCCTCTTGTGTGGATCAACTCACTGCAAGGGTACAAAGCATTCAAGATTATGTAGTTCAGAACCCGATGTTAGAACCCAGAATTCCAATTCCTGATTTGTTTTCTGGGGATAGATCTAAGTTCCTGAATTTCAAAAATAATTGTAGACTGTTTTTTGCTTTGAAACCCCGCTCCTCTGGTGGCCCCATTCAGCAAGTAAAAATCATTATTTCTTTGCTACGTGGCGACCCTCAAGACTGGGCATTTTCCCTTGCACCAGGAGATCCGGCATTGCGTAATGTAGATGCGTTTTTTCTGGCGCTTGGATTGCTTTATGATGAACCAGATTCAGTGGATCAGGCAGAGAAAATTTTGCTGGCTTTGTGTCAGGGTCAGGATGAAGCGGAGGTATATTGTCAGAAGTTCAGAAAGTGGTCTGTGCTTACTCAGTGGAATTAGGGTGCCCTGGCGGCAATTTTCAGAAAGGGTCTTTCTGAAGCCCTTAAGGATGTTATGGTGGGATTCCCCACGCCTGCTAGTCTGAATGAGTCTATGTCCCTGGCCATTCAGATCGATCGACGCTTACGTGAGCGCAAAAATGTGCACCATTTGGCGGTGTTTTCTGAGCAGAAACTTGAGCCTATGCAATGTGAAAGGACCTTGACCAGAGCTGAACGGCAAGAATACAGATGTCAGAATGGGCTGTTTTTACTGTGGTGACTCCACTCATGCTATCTCTGATTGTCCTAAGCGCACTAAACGGTTCGCTAGGTCTGCCACCATTGGTACTGTACAGACAAAATTTCTTTTGTCCGTTACTCTGATTTGCTCTTTGTCGTCCTATTCTGTTATGGCATTTGTGGATTCAGGCGCTGCCCTGAATTTGATGGACTTGGAGTTTGCCAGGCGCTGTGGTTTTTTCTTGGAGCCCTTGCAGTATTCTATTCCATTGAGAGGAATTGATGCTACACCTTTGGCCAAGAATAAGCCTCAGTACTGGACTCAATTGACCATGTGCATTGCTCCTGCACATCAGGAGGATATTCGCTTTTTGGTGTTGCATAATCTGCATGATGTGGTCGTTTTGGGTTTGCCATGGCTACAGGTCCATAATCCTGTATTGGATTGGAAATCAATGTCTGTATCCAGTTGGGGTTGTCAAGGGGTACATGGGGATGTCCCATTGTTGTCTATTTCGTCTTCCCATCGTTCTGAAGTCCCTGAGTTCTTGTCAGATTACCGGGATGTATTTGATGAGCCCAAATCCAGTGCCCTACCTCCTCATAGGGATTGTGATTGTGCTATTAATTTGATTCCTGGTAGTAAGTTTCCGAAGGGCCGACTGTTCAATTTATCTGTGCCAGAACACGCTGCAATGCGGAGTTATATAAAGGAGTCCTTGGAGAAAGGGCATATTCGCCCGTCGTCGTCACCATTGGGAGCAGGGTTCTTTTTTGTGGCCAAGAAGGATGGTTCTGAGACCTTGTATAGATTACCGCCTTCTTAATAAAATCACCGTCAAATTTCAGTACCCTTTGCCGCTGTCTGATTTGTTTGCTCGGATTAAGGGGGCTAGCTGGTTCACCAAGATAGATCTTCGAGGGGCGTATAAACAGGGCGATGAATGGAAAACAGCATTTAATACGCCCGAGGGCCATTTTGAGTACTTGGTGATGCCATTCGGGCTTTCTAATGCTCCATCTGTGTTTCAGTCCTTTATGCATGACATCTTCCGAAAGTACCTGGATAGATTCATGATTGTATATTTGGATGATATTTTGGTCTTTTCGGACGATTGGGAGTCTCATGTGAAGCAGGTCAGAATGGTGTTCCAGGTCCTTCGTGCTCATTCCTTGTTTGTGAAGGGGTCTAAATGTTTCTTTCAGAAGGTTTCATTTTTGGGCTTCATTTTTTCCCCTTCTACTATCAAGATGGACCCTGTTAAAGTTCAGGCCATTTATGATTGGACTCAGCCTACTTCTGTGAAGAGCCTTCAGAAATTTCTGGGCTTTGCTAATTTTTACCGTCGCTTCATCGCTAATTTTTCTAGTGTTGTTAAACCATTGACTGATTTGACCAAAAAAGGTGCTGATGTGGTCAATTGGTCCTCTGCGGCCGTTGAGGCTTTTCAGGAGCTGAAGCGTCGTTTTTCTTCTGCCCCTGTGTTGTGTCAGCCAGATGTTTCGCTCCCGTTTCAGGTCGAGGTGGATGCTTCTGAGATTGGAGCAGGGGCCGTTTTGTCTCAAAGAGGTTCTGATGGTTCTGTGATGAAACCATGTGCTTTCTTTTCTAGAAATTTTCGCCTGCTGAGCGCAATTATGATGTGGGTAATCGAGAGTTGTTGGCTATGAAGTGGGCGTTTGAGGAGTGGCGACATTGGCTTGAAGGAGCCAAACATCGCGTGGTGGTCTTGACGGATCACAAGAATCTGACTTATCTCGAGTCTGCCAAAAGGTTGAATCCCAGACAGGCTCGATGGTCGCTGTTTTTCTCCCGCTTCAATTTTGTGGTTTCGTACCTTCCGGGTTCTAAGAATGTGAAGGCTGATGCCCTTTCAAGGAGTTTTGTGCCTGATTCTCCGGGAGTCCCTGAGCCGGCTGGTATTCTCAAAGAGGGGGTAATTTTGTCTGCCATCTCCCCTGATTTGCGGCGGGTGCTGCAGGAATTTCAGGCTGATAGACCTGACCGTTGCCCAGCGGAGAAGCTGTTTGTCCCTGATAGATGGACTAGTAGAGTTATCTCTGAGGTTCATTGTTCGGTGTTGGCTGGTCATCCTGGAATCTTTGGTACCAGAGATTTGGTGGCTAGATCCTTTTGGTGGCCTTCCTGGTCACGAGATGTGCGTTCTTTTGTACAGTCCTGTGGGACTTGTGCTCGATCTAAGCCCTGCTGTTCTCGTGCCGGTGGGTTGCTTTTGCCCTTGCCGGTCCCGAAAAGGCCCTGGACGCATATTTCCATGGATTTTATTTCGGATCTCCCTGTCTCTCAGAGGATGTCAGTTATCTGGGTGGTTTGTGATCGCTTCTCTAAGATGGTCCATTTGGTACCTTTGCCTAAATTGCCTTCCTCCTCTGATTTGGTTCCATTGTTTTTCCAGCATGTGGTTCGTTTACATGGCATTCCGGAGAACATCGTGTCGGACAGAAGTTCCCAGTTTGTTTCAAGATTTTGGCGGTCCTTTTGTGCTAAGATGGGCATTGATTTGGCTTTTTCTTCAGCTTTCCATCCTCAGACAAATGGCCAAACCGAACGAACCAATCAGACTTTGGAAACATATCTGAGATGCTTTGTTTCTGCTGATCAGGACGATTGGGTGTCCTTCTTGCCTTTGGCTGAGTTCGCCCTTAATAATCGGGCCAGCTTGGCCACTTTGGTTTCGCCTTTTTTCTGTAATTCTGGTTTCCAACCTCGTTTTTCTTCAGGGCAGGTTGAGCCTTCGGACTGTCCTGGTGTGGATTCCGTGGTGGACAGGTTGCAGCAAATTTGGACTCACGTAGTGGACAATTTGACATTGTCCCAGGAGAAGGCTCAACGTTTCGCTAACCGCCGTCGCTGTGTTGGTCCCCGACTTCGTGTTGGGGATTTGGTTTGGTTGTCGTCTCGTTTTGTTCCTGTGAAGGTTTCGTCTCCTAAGTTTAAGCCTCGTTTCATTGGTCCTTATAAGATTTCTGAAATTATTAATCCTGTGTCATTTCGTTTGGACCTTCCAGCTTCTTTCGCCATCCATAATGTGTTCCATAGGTCGTTGTTGCGGAGATATGTGGCTCCTATGGTTCCCTCCGTTGATCCTCCTGCCCCGGTGTTGGTTGAGGGGGAGTTGGAGTATGTGGTGGAGAAGATTTTGGATTCTCGTATTTCGAGACGGAAACTTCAGTACCTAGTCAAGTGGAAAGGCTATGGTCAGGAGGATAATTCCTGGGTAGTTGCCTCTGATGTTCATGCTGCCGATCTTGTTCATGCCTTTCATTTGGCTCGTCCGGAGCGGCCTGGAGGCTCTGGTGAGGGTTTGGTGACCCCTCCTCAAGGGGGGGGAACTGTTGTGAATTCTGTTCTCGAGCTCCCTCCTGTGGTTATGAATGGTACTTCGGTGAGTTCTGTTCATGGACTCCCTCTGGTGGCTGTGAGTGGAGCTGCTGGTTCTGAGATTCCTTCTCCAGCTGATCTCGTTCAGGCCTTGGCTGGCTGCTCTATTTAACTCCACTCAGATCTTTACTTGATGCCAGCTGCCAATGTCCTAGTACTGGTTCAGTTCTCTTGGATCTTTCAGATGACCTGTCTATTTCAGCAAAAGCTAAGTCCCTGCTAGCTTATTTGTTACCACTGTGTTTTTGTCCAGCTTGCTATTATGATTTAATCTTGTTAGCTGGAAGCTCTGGGATGCAGAGTGGCACCACCACGCCGTGAGTCGGTGCGGTGGTTTCTTTTGCACACTCTGCATGGTTTTTTGTTAGTTTTTTATGCTGACCGCAAAGATACCTTTTCTATCCTCTGTCTGTTTAGTTAGTCTGGCCTCCTATGCTGAAATCTATTTCATTCCTGTTTGTGACTTCCATCTTAACTCACAGTCAATATATGTGGGGGCTGCCTATTTCTTTGGGGAGATTCTCTGAGGCAAGGTAGGCTGTATTTTCTTCCTTAGGGGTAGTTAGCTCTTAGGCTGTGAAGAGGCGTCTAGGCAGAGTCAGGAACGCTCCACGGTTATTTCTAGTTGTTGTGATAGCATTAGGGTTTGCGGTCAGCAGAGCTCCCACTTCCCAGAGCTCGTCCTGTATTGCTAGTTTGCTCATCTGGTCATTTCTAGTGCTCCTAACCACCAGCCAAACATAACATCAGGCTACCTCTGGCGAGCACATGGAGAGGTGTGCGGCCCTCCAAAGAAATGCCACCCCACACCATTACTGAGCCACTGCCAAATTGGACATGCTGAATGTTGCAGGCAAAAGATTGCTCTCCACAGCGTCTCAACTCTGTCACGTCAGTCACATGGGCTCAGTGCTCATCTGTGAAGAGCACATGGCGCCAGTAGCAAATTTGCCAATCCTGGTGTTCTGTGGCAAATGCCAAGCGTCCTGCACGGTGTTGGGCTGTGAGCACAAGCCCCATCTGTGGACGTCAGGCACTCAGACCATCCTCATGGAGTCGGTTTCTAACCATTTGTGCAGACACATGCACATTTGTGGCCTGCTGGAGGTCATTTTGCAGGGCTCTGGCAGTGCTCCTCCTGTTTCTCCTTGCACAAAGGCTGAGGTAGTGGTCCTGCTGCTGGGTTGTTGCCCTCCTATGGCCCCCTCCACATCTCCTGGTGTACTGGCCTGTCTCTTGGTAGCGCCCCCAGCCTCTGGACACTACACTGACAGACACAGCAAACCTTCTTGCCACAGCTGGCATTGATGTGCCATCCTGAATTAGCTGCACTACCTGAGCCACTTTTGTGGGTTGTAGAATCATTCTCATGCTACCACGAATGTGAAAGCACAACCAACATTCAAAGTGACCAAAACAAAAGCTAGAAAGCATTGGTACTGAGACGTGGTGTGTGGTCCCCACCTGCAGAACCACTCCTTTATTGAGGGTGTATTGATAATTGCTAATAATTTCCATCTGTTGTCTATTCCATTTGCACAACAGCATGTGAAACTGATTGTCATACAGTGTTGCTTCCTAAGTGGACAGTTTGATTTCACAGAAGTTTGATTTACTTGGAGTTACATTCTGTTGTTTAAGTGTTCCATTTATTTTTTTGAGCGGTGTATTTTTGGAATATCAAAAGTGTATCTAATAGAGGAGAATACCCCTTTAAGTTTTATTGTGGCCCTTGTGAGTACTTCAGTTGGATAATGTAGTCCTCAGATCACAAGACGCATAACATATCTGCTTTAATGATACAGTACATAATTACATTATTAACTCTTTTCAAAGTTAGGAACCCAACATTGTATATATGGAACGGGACCAGGAACACACACAGCCACCTACCCAGCATATACCAGTTGAGCTATACAGCCAGGACCTATCTGCCTGATTATTGCTGTAAACACCCTAAATACCACTGTCAATCTGACAACAGCAATTAAGGCGCATGCCGTTCCATGTTTCCATCAGCATTCTTGTGAATCAATTACGGGTACCGATGGATGCCATGGAACCTGGGGACCTGCTTTAGGCTTTGTGCCTACCATGTCTAAGCTATGAAGCTCAGCCACTACTTAAAATCCCAGTCTTCGATAAAGCCCAGCTAACCATTTACTGCAACACTGTGGAATTGCAGGGCATAGAAGAAGCAATTGGATGATTAATTGCCCCCCCTCTCCCATTATAAAAAAAAAAAAATTATGCATAGATTTGGTATGTCTGCATTAATGAAAGTCCAATTAAAATATAGAATTATCAATTACTTTGAATGCCAATCACTCATAAATGCATTAAAGTGATGTGTACCTAAAATGGTGAGAAAAAAAAATCAGCTTGCCACATACAAAAAAATCCTCACACAGCATTGATGGGAAAATTTAAACTTTCTGTGTTTGAGTAAATGGCAACAAAACAAATTTGTATGTTTTTTTTTTTTGTTCGTTTTTTTCAGCATCATTTTGTTTGGTATCATGGCACGATAGCAAAGGCAGGGCCAAGGCTAACAGTGATGTGTCTAGCAGAAGAAGAAAATCTTTCCTCTTGTGAAGAGAGCGTTTACAGGGCATTGGCAATCTGATTTAAATACAAGGGCCGCTGGTTGAAAGAAGGTGGTACAACAGCAAGTAATAAGTAGATACCTTTTTTTTATTTTTATTTTTTTTAAGTTTTCCAAGCACAAACAAGTCTTCAGCTCTGTAATGCAGGCTTTGTCAGGCGAGTATATTCCACGACTCTACATATTTAGCCCACTCGCCTCCTGAAGGATAAGTAGTCTCACGTAGTAACATACACTGTGTACAGAATTATTAGGCAAGTTGTATTTTGATCACATGATACTTTTTATACATGTTGTCCTACTCCAAGCTGTTCAGGCTTGAGAGCCAACTACCAATTAAGTAAATCAGGTGATGTGCATCTCTAATGAGGAGGGCTGTTTAATGACATCAAAACCCTGTATAAGGAGTGCTTAACTATTAGGCAACCTTCCTTTGGCAAAATGGGTCAGAAGAGAGATTTGACAGGCTCTGAAAAGTCCAAAATTGTGAGATGTCTTGCAGAGGAACGCAGCAGTCTTGAAAACTTTTGAAGTGTGATCAACGAACAATCAAGCATTTCATGGCAAATAGCCAACAAGGTCACAAGAAGCGTGTTGGCCAAAAAAGGCATAAAATAACTGCCCATGAATTGAGGAAAATCAAGCGTGAAGCTGCCAAGATGCCATCTGCCACCAGTTTTGCCATATTTTACAGCTGCAACGTTACTGGAGTAACAAAAAGCACAAGGTGTGCAATACTCAGGGACATGGCCAAGGTAAGGAAGGCTGAAAAATGACCACCTTTGAACAAGAAACATAAGATATTTCTTTGCCGAGTCTTGACGTTTTATCTTAAGACTGACTTTTCAAAGGTTTTATGGACTGATGAAATGAGAGGGACTCTTGATGGGGCAGATGGATAGGCCACAGGCTGGATCAGTAAATGGCAGAGAGCCACTCCGACTCAAGACGCCAGCAAGGTGGAGGTGGGTTACTGGTATGGGCTGGTATCCTCAAAGATGAACTTGTGGGACCTTTTCGGCTTGAGGATGGAGTGAAGCTCAACTCCCAGACCTATTGCCAGTTTCGGGAAGACAACTTCTTCAAGCAGTGGTACAGGAAGAAGTCGGTATCGTTCAAGAAAAACATGATTTTCATGCAGGACAATGCTCCATCACATGCCTCCAACTACTCCACAGCGTGGCTGGCCAGTTAAGGTCTCAAAGAAGAAAAAAAAATGACATGGTCCCTTTGTTCACCTGATCTGAACCCCATAGAGAACCTGTGGTCCCTCATAAAATGTGAGATCTACAGGGAGGGAAAACAGTACACCTCTCGGAACAGTGTCTGGGAGGCTGTGGTGGCTGCTGCATGCAATGTTGATCGTAAACAGATCAAGCAACTGACAGAATCTATGGATGGAAGGCTGTTGAGTGTCATCATAAAGAAAGGTGGCTATATTGGTCACTAATTTTGGGGGGGTTGTTTTTCCATGTCAGAAATGTTTATTTCTACATTTTGTGCAGTTATATTGGTTTACCTGGTGAAAATAAACAAGTGAGATGGGAATATATTTGTTTTTTTACTAAGTTGCCTAATAATTCTGCACAGTAATAGTTACCTGCACAAACAGATATCCTCCTAAGATAGCCAAATCTAAAAAACACCCACTCCAACTTCCAAAAATATTAAGCTTTGATATTTATGAGTCTATTGGGTTGATTGAGAACATAGTTGTTGATCAATACTAAAAATAATCTTCTAAAATACAACTTGCCTAATAATTCTGCACACAGTGTAAGTGTAATCAAAAGAAGTCCCTGAATGTAACCAATGGCACTTCAACAATACATAACCACACAAATGACTTACTATTAAGTAGTCAGAAAGAAGCGAACCATAACGTTAAAACCATCAACATTTATTAAAGCATATTTTAAAAGAGTATAAGACAAAAAACAATCATATCAAAATATCCAGTAGGAGGGGGTCCAGACAGTATGGCAATATGCCTTATTATAATATTAATTAAATGCCCAGTGACAAGGGATATTTTAGTCCATTCAATTCTGTAACAAATGGTATGTTGTCAATTATACCTATATACCATGTCAAAAATATCCTAGAGCTGAAAAATCACTCACTGGCACATATAATTTAATACTAAATTATGAATATCAATAGTACTGTGCAAATAGCTAACTTGAAAAAAGGGAAGTATCAACCGCAATGGTAAAGCCGGCGTCACATTTGGTGTATGAAACTACGGTCTGTTTTTTACAGGTGTAATACGCAGAAATGATCCCAAAACAGTTATCTGTATGTCATCCGTAGGCAGGGTGTGGCTGTGTATTTTACGCATGTCATCCTCCATATGTAACCCATATGGCATCCATACTGCTTTTTTTTCTCGCAACCTTGCAAAATGGACATATAATGGATCCATGGGCTCAAATATTTGTGAAAACATATATACAGTAATATATATATATATATATATATATATATATATATATATATATATATATATATATATATATATATATATATATATATATTTCATACAGCGCTAGATAGCATAAAAGCCGGTAATTCAATTGCCGGCTTTTGCTATCTCCTTATCAAACCCGATAGGATATGAGACATGGTTTACATACAGTAAACCATTTCATATCCCTTTTTTTTTTGCATATTCCTCACTAATAATGTTAGTAGTGTGTGTGTGCAAAATTTGGGGGATCTAGCTGTTAAAACAGAGGGTTAAATCGCGGAAAACACTTGCGTGGTCTCCCGCGCAATTTTCTCCGCCAGAGTGGGAAAGCCAGTGACTGAGGGCAGATATTAATAACCTAGAGAGGGATATTGGCCCCCCGGCTAAAAACATCTGCCCCCAGCCACCCCAGAAAAGGCACATCTGTGAGATGCGCCTATTCTGGCACTTAGCCTCTCTCTTCCCACTCCCAACTAGCGGGGGGAATATGGGGTAATAAAGGGTTAATGTCACCTTGCTATTGTAAGTTGACATTAAGCCTGGTTAATAATGGAGAGGTGTCAATAAGACACCTTTACATTATTAATCCAATAATACACACACATTAAGAATAAAGTATTTTATTGAAATAAATACACACATGGGGTTGTAAAATCTTTATTGTACACTTAATCCACCTGAAGACCCTCGTTCTGTAAAAGAAAAAAGTAACAATATCCCATACCTTTCCGGCGCTCAGTGACGTCCCACACTGTAAATCCATCTGAAGGGGTTAAATAATTTTACAACCAGGAGCCAGCTAATGCAGCTGTTGCTCCTGCTTGTAAAATCTGGGGAAATAATTGAAAGCAGGGGAACGTAGCATCATAGACTTGCGCTGCTGCGCCCCCTGCTGGCATAAACTCATATGAACTCTAGCGTGGGAATTTTTATTAATATTTTCTCATGCTTTATCTAATATTTATCTCATTTTTAAATATCTTAGACTTGGCATGATTCAAACAGCCCTTACATATTCCACAGGGCTGTTTGAATCATGCCAAGTCTA
Organism: Ranitomeya variabilis; assembly: GCF_051348905.1. Classification (NCBI taxonomy): domain Eukaryota; kingdom Metazoa; phylum Chordata; class Amphibia; order Anura; family Dendrobatidae; genus Ranitomeya; species Ranitomeya variabilis. The sequence goes on along the minus strand of NC_135238.1, from coordinate 104,540,962 downwards.
AGATCTTTACAAATTTTGACGGTTCTTGGGTATACAACATTACAAAAAACATTTCTTGTATGACTAGAGGTGTAATATATCATGCACAGTGCCCTTGTGGCAAAACATATATAGGACTAAGCACCAGATAACTAAGAAAAAGGACACGCGAACACATCAGATATTGAAAAGGCAAAAACGGCCGAAGATGATACTAAATTGAAATCTTTACCCAGGCACTTCAAACAGTACCATGGATATATTGCCAGAGGTCTGGTTATCAAGGGGATAGACCAGGTTACCTTGGGAATACGGGGTGGTGATCTGAGCCGTATTCTTTCCCAAATTGAGAGTAAATGGATATATTGTCTGGGGAGTATGAGTCCCCAAGGCCTCAATGAAAGCCTGGGTTTTGCAGCTTTTTTGTAACAGATGTTTTCATGGGTTTGGCATCTTTTTTAAAGGGGAGGGAATTGGTTGTGTACATTGCGGTTTTAAGTTAAGTTTTTACCTTTTATGGTCATTCTGTTGTGTTTTGTATTTTAACACGTATTTCTTTTAGTGATGAGTCGACTAATAGGAGGTAGAGATGACGAGTGCGGTTGTACCTGATTGATATGGGACCTCTTTTTTTCCTTCTTGGTTCTCTGTTGCGCATTCCGGCATCTCTATAAGGGAAGAATATGGGACCTGATTTGATACGGGACTTAATCCTTTCCTCTTTTGGCTTTATGTTGAACATTCCGGAATCCTTCAGAAAGGAAGAAATCCCTATTATTTGTTGCCATCTACTCAAGTGTTCCTAACCGATTGAAGCCCTGAAGAATATTAGGATATTTTCAGTTATGGACTATAGTTTTCCGTATTATATTAACAGGATATTGTATTTGTTCAAATAATATGGTGAGGTGTATGCATTTGGGAATGATGACAGTCAATTGGTGTGGATGTACAGGTCATTTTTATGGACTCTCTGGGTTTTTAGTTTCTTGTTTTCAATTAATTGGAATTAATTATATTTGGACACTAGCACTTTATAGGTTTAGAATTAGGGAATGATGACAGTTAACGGATGAGGATGAATAGGTTTTTTGGCCTTTTGGGGTTTTTAGTCTGTACTGTACTAATGGTATTAATTATGCCTATACACTAGCATTTTATATGTTTAGAACTTATAGAGTAATCAAATGTTGATAATTTAATATTTGATTGTATAATAACACCATATTTTTACTTCAGATTATTAATTATTTTATTAAATAATTCATTCGCACCTATTTGGGTGTCACTCATCTTTTATCACGTCCTTCACTTATATTTTAACTTAATATATTGTCATATTTCACTTATTCTCTAATTCCTCACATTTCACTTTCTCATGATTTGGATCATTCGATTTGGTCATTCAATCTATCTACACTTGTTAATTGTTATTTCCTTTGTGGTATAGGGTCTTCTATTGTTCTTTTCTCCTTTCTTTTTTCTTTCACCTTTTTCTGTCCGGTCTAATTAGTAAATTCAGCACTGTGCACAACTGTCCTGGGTAATATAGGGCAGTTTGGTGTATACATAGACTAGGACTATTTGGGCAGTTACCTTCTGTTACATACTTGCGTCCGGACTGTGCGCATGCGTCTGTAACCTCGGCCTCTGGATTTCACACGGAGTACAATGCATGCACCGCTTGTTCCGATCAGCAATGCAGCATCGTCATCATATATCTCGCTACCATTGGATTTCGGCTTCCAAATAAATAGGGTCCACTCTCCTCCCCCAGACATGCCCCCGGAAGAAGCAAGGGCAAAACGTACGTTGGGGTGAGGAGGGTCTCCGTGGCAGTTCTTTGGCATCCACATTGGCTCTGCCATTTCTGTGCTGTACCCTGACAGGTAATACATTAGGTGACTTGATATATTGTGTATTCAGTTTGAAACTATGCACTATTACCATTGCAGTTAATACTTCCCTTTTTTCTAGTTAGCTATTTGCACAGTACTATTGATATTGATAATTTAGTTTTAAATGATATGTACCAGTGAGTGATTTTTCAGCTCTAGGATATTTTTGACATGGTATATAGGTATAATTGACAACATACCATTTGTTACAGAATTGAATGGACTAAAATATCCCTTGTCACTCGGCATTTAATTAATACTAGCTGAAGAGCCCGGCATTGCCTGGGCATAGTAACTAACTGTAGTTAGTTATAACAAATTACAATGATTATATTGCACATAAAAACATTTCACATCATATACTCAACACTACAGATTTGCAACACAAATTAACTAAACAATTAACTAAGTATTGATAGTATTTTATTTTCAACTAATTCAAGAGCCTTTTGGATAAACAACATTTATGGTTTTTCCTTCCGGGGCAAAGATGAACAGATTTTTGGCAGTTCCAACTCTTGAACAGGCCACGTAAAGCTGACCATGAGAAAAGCATGGAGATTGCAAATCGATCCCTACTACTTTCAAGGACCGTCCCTGAGCCTTGTTAATGGACATTGCAAATGCCAGCCGAAGTGGAAACTGGAGGCCTTTAAAATCAAAAGGCAAATCAGATGGAAAGAGTGGAATTCTTGGAATGAAAAGGTCCTCTTTGGCTCATCCTGTTGCTGAGCTGCGTATCTAATTCTGTCCTGTGTGATACTGTCTGCTGAGCTGTGTACCTAATCCTATCCTGTGTGATACTGTCTCCGGAACTGTGTATCTAATCCTATCCAGTGTTACTGTCTGCTGATCTGTGTATCTAATCCTATCCTGTGTGATACTGTCTGCTGAGCCGTGTATCTAATCCTATCCTGTGTGTTACTGTCTGCTGAGTCGTGTATCTAATCCTATCCTATGTTATACTGTCTGCTGAGCCGTGCATCTAATCCTCTCCTGTGTGATACAGTCTGCTGAGCTGTGTATCTAATCCTATCCCGTGTGTTACTGTCTGCTGAGCCGTGTATCTAATCCTATCCTATGTGATGCTGTCTGCTGAGCCGTGCATCTAATCCTCTCCTGTGTGATTCTGTCTGCTGAGCCGTGTATCTAATCCCATCCTGTGTGATACAGTCTGCTGAGCCGTATATCTAATCCTATCCTATGTGATACTGTCTGCTGAGCCGTGCATCTAATCCTCTCCTGTGTGATAGTCTACTGAGCAGTGTATCTAATCCTATCCTGTGTGATACAGTCTGCTGAGCTGTGTATCTAATCCTATCCTGTGTGATACAGTCTGCTGAGCTGTGCATCAAATCCCATTCTGTGTGATACAGTCTGCTGAGCCGTGTATCTAATCCTATCCTATGTGATACTGTCTGCTGAGCCGTGCATCTAATCCTCTCCTGTGTGATACAGTCTGCTGAGCTGTGTATCTAATCCTATTCTGTGTGATACAGTCTGCTGAGCTGTGTATCTAATCCTATCCTGTGTGATACTGACTGCTGAGCCGTTTATCTAATCCTCTCCTGTGTGATACTGACTGCTGAGCTGTGTATCTAATCCGATCCTGCGTGATACTGACTGCTGAGCTGTGTATCTAATCCTCTCCTATGTGATACTGTCAGCTGAGCCGTGTATCTAATCCTATCCTGTGTGATACTGTCTACTGAGCCGTGTGTCTAATCTTTGTTAGATACTGGGCTCCCTCTGCAGTTTGTGGCAGAGGGTGGTCTGTGTCGGCACGCTAATAAATTGTGTTATTTCCAGCTTTACAGAAGGACGATAACACCATAGAAATGATCAGTATAATAGGCCTCAGTTACCACACTGTCGACAAGGAAAATTGTTGCTCATAGCAACCAATCACAGCTTCTTATAAACAGCTCTGGTCAAATGAAAGATGCTTAGTGATTGGTTGCTATATGGAGTGGGTGTGGCTGATACACACACATGCTTTTTCCCCATTATGTAGATAGGGGCAAAATTGTTTGGTGAATTGGAACGCGCAGGGTTAAAATTTTGCCTCACAACATAGCCTATGACGCTCTCGGGGTCTGTTGTGAATTCTGTTCTCGAGCTCCCTCCTGTGGTTATTAATGTTACTTCGGTGAGTTCTGTTCATGGACTCCCTCTGGTGGCTGGGAGTGGAGCTGCTGGTTCTGAGATTCCTTCTCCAGCTGATCTCTTTCAGGCCTTGGCTGGCTGCTCTATTTAACTCCACTCAGATCTTTACTTGATGCCAGCTGCCAATGTCCTAGTACTGGTTCAGTTCTCTTGGATCTTTCAGATGACCTGTCTATTTCAGCAAAAGCTAAGTCCCTGCTAGCTTATTTGTTACCACTGTGTTTTTGTCCAGCTTGCTACTATGATTTAATCTTGTTAGCTGGAAGCTCTGGGATGCAGAGTGGCACCACCGCGTCGTGAGTTGGTGCGGTGGTTTCTTTCGCACACTCTGCGTGTTTTTTTGTTAGTTTTTTATGCTGACCGCAAAGATACCTTTTCTATCCTCTGTCTGTTTAGTTAGTCTGGCCTCCTATGCTGAAATCTATTTCATTCCTGTGTTTGTGACTTCCATCTTAACTCACAGTCAATATATGTGGGGGCTGCCTATTTCTTTGGGGAGTTTCTCTGAGGCAAGGTAGGCTGTATTTTCTTCCTTAGGGGTAGTTAGCTCTTAGGCTGTGAAGAGGCGTCTAGGCAGAGTCAGGAATGCTCCACGGTTATTTCTAGTTGTTGTGATAGGATTAGGGTTTGCGGTCAGCAGAGCTCCCACTTCCCAGAGCTCGTCCTGTATTGCTAGTTTGCTCATCTGGTCATTTCTAGTGCTCCTAACCACCAGCCAAACATAACAGGGGTCCAGACGTGTGACTGTGCAAAATTTTGTGGCTTAAATTGCCAACAAACAACAATACCACATATTCGGGGGAATTAATGAAATATTTGATATATATATGTAATACTTATAGTCAAATCACCCCATGTGGAAACCTTATAGTGCGGACACATCCATATACTTAGAACCTAATTCCCATAGGGAAAAAATTAATGTACCAGTCCATTTATAAAATATATAACTTCTTTATTAGAAACATTAAAATACAAGAAAAAACATAACCAGGTGTATGGAAGTTACAAACTGAAACAATATCCACCAAGGGCCCCACCCCCCACCAGTTACCCCACCATATGTGTAAACTGAGCTACTATATATTGCAACCTGAAAGCGGCCTAGATAACGGTGCATGTGCAGGTACCTGCACCTGTCACACATAATGCAGACTGACAAATATCCCTCTACCTAATCATATATAGGGCTTTTTATTAATCTTAGGCCTATTTGCACTAATATCAAGATATATAGCCACAATTAAGTGCCGTGGAAATATCCACCTGATTAGTATTATCTATACCATGACTATAATAATACACTCCTAACAAGCCCAGACAGTTGACAGTGCACTCACCCCCCCCTGGTTTCCCACATTCACTGTGCGTTATTGTAAGTACTGAGCAATCTCTTTCAATATGAGGCCGGGTTCTAGTGGATTATTTTAGATATCTTCACATGGCCTGTTATTTCACATGGCTTTTGAACTGACACTCAACTGTCTGGGCTTGTTAGGAGTGTATTATTATAGTCACGGTATAGATAATACTAATCAGGTGGATATTTCCACGGCACTTAATTGTGGCTATATATCTTGATATTAGTGCAAATAGGCCTAAGATTAATAAAAAGCCCTATATATGATTAGGTAGAGGGATATTTGTCAGTCTGCATTATGTGTGAAAGGTGCAGGTACCTGCACATGCACCGTTATTCTAGGCCGCTTTCAGGTTGCAATATATAGTAGCTCAGTTTACACATATGGTGGGGTAACTGGTGGGGGGTGAGGCCCTTGGTGGATATTGTTTCAGTTTGTAACTTCCATACACCTGGTTATGTTTTTTTCTTGTATTTTAATATTTCTAATAAAGAAGTTATATATTTTATAAATGGACTGGTACATCATTTTTTTCCCTATGGGAATTAGGTTGTAAAATTTTGTGGCTGTAGCTGCGACGGTGCAGATGTCAATCTCGGACATACACACACACACACACATTCAGCTTTATATATTAGACCAGAGGTGTCAAACTGCATTCCTCGAGGGCCGCCAACAGGTCATGTTTTCAGGATTTCCTTAGCATTCCACAAGGTGCTGGAATCATTCTGTGCAGGTGATTAAATTATCACCTGTGCAATACAAGGAAATCCTGAAAACATGACCTGTTAGCGGCCCTCGAGGAATGCAGTTTGACACCTCTGTATTAGACTAGCTGAAGAGACCGGTGTTGGCTGGGCATAGTAAATATCTGTGGTTAGTTATAGCACCTCACTTCTCTTATTTTTCCATCACGCCTCTCATTTTCCCCCTCACATCTCTCATTTTCTCCCTTACACCTCTCATTTTCCCCCTCACTCCTCTCATTCCCCCCTAACACTTGTCATTTCAACCTCACATCTGTCATTTTCCGATCACTCCACTATTTTCCCTCACTCCTCTCATTTTGCACTCACACCTTTTCATTTTCACCTCACACCCCTCATTTTCACCTCACACCTCTCATTTTCCCCTCAGTATATACATGTTTGTTATCTCCCTTATATATAGTATACACCTGTATGTCATCTTCTGTATATAGTATATACCTGTATGTCATCTCCCCTGTAAATAGTATATACCTGCTGTATGTCATCTCCTCCTGTATATTGTATATACCTATGTGTCATCTCCTCCTGTATACAGTATATACCTGTATGTCATCTCTTCTGTATATACTATATACCTGTATGTCACCTCCTCCTATATATAGTATATACCTGTATGTCATCTCCTGTATATCTGTATATAGTATATACCTGTATGTCATCTCCCCTGTATATAGTATATACCTGCTGTATGTCATCTCCTCCTCTATATACCTATGTGTCATCTCCTCTTTTATAAAATAGTATATAACTGTATGTCATCTTCTCCTGTATATAGTATATACCTGTAAGTCATCTCCTCCTGTATATAGTATATACCTGTGTGTCATCTGCTCCTGTATATATATACCTGTGTCATCTCCTCCTGTATATAGTATATACCTGTGTGTCATCTTCTCCTGTATATAGTATGTACCTGTGTGACATCTGCTCCTGTATATAGTATATATCTGTGTGTCATCTCCTCCTGTATATAGTATATACCTGTGTCATCTCCCCTGTATATAGTATATACCTGTGTGTCATCTCCTTATAGTATATACCTGTGTGTCATCTCCTCCTGTATATAGTATATATCTGTGTGTCATCTCCCCTGCATATAGTATGTACCTGTATGTCATCTCCTCCTGTATATAGTAGGTACCTGTATGTCATCTCCTCCTGTATATAGTATATACCTGTGTGTCATCTCCCCTGTATATAGTATATACCTGTGTGTCATCTCACCTATATATAGTATATATTTGTGTGTCATCTCCTCCTGTATATAGTATATACCTGTATGGCATCTCCTCCTGTATATAGTATGTACCTGTGTGTCATCTCCCCTGTATATAGTATATAACTGTGTGTCATCTCCCCTGTATATAGTATATACCAGTGTGTCATCTCCTCCTGTATATAGTATATATATGTGTGTCATCTCCCCTGTATATATTATATACCTGTGTGTCATCTCCCCTGTATATAGTATATACCTATGTGTCATCTCCTCCTGTATATAGTATATACCTGTATGTCATCTCTTCTGTATATACTATATACCTGTATGTCATCTCCTTCTATATATATATAGTATATACCTGTATGTCATCTCCCCTGTATATAGTATATACCTGCTGTATGTCATCTCCTCCTCTATATACCTATGTGTCATCTCCTCTTTTATATAGTATATACCTGTGTGTCATTTGCTCCTGTATATAGTATATACCTGTGTCATCTCCTCCTGTATATAGTATGTACCTGTATGTCATCTTCTCCTGTATATAGTATGTACCTGTGTGTCATCTGCTCCTGTATATAGAATATATCTGTGTGTCATCTCCCCTGTATATAGTATGTACCTGTATGTCATCTCCTGTATATAGTATGCACCTGTGTGTCATCTGCTCCTGTATATAGTATATATCTGTGTGTCATCTCCTCCTGTATATAGTATATACCTGTGTGTCTTCTCCTCATGTATATAGTATGTACCTGTATGTCATCTCCTCCTGTATATAGTATGTATGTGTGTCATCTCCTCCTGTATATAGTATATACCTGTGTGTCATCTCCCCTGTATATAGTATGTACCTGTATGTCATCTCCTCCTGTATATAGTATATACCTGTGTGTCATCTCCCCTGTATATAGTATATACCTGTGTGTCATCTCCCCTGTATATAGTATGTACCTGTATGTCATCTCCTCCTGTATATAGTATGTACCTGTATGTCATCTCCTCCTGTATATAGTATATACCTGTGTGTCATCTCCCCTGTATATAGTTACATAGTTACATAGTTATTAAGGTTGAAGGAAGACTGTAAGTCCATCTAGTTCAACCCATAGCCTAACCTAACATGCCCTAACATGTTGATCCAGGGGAAGGCAAAAAAACCCCATGTGGCAAAGAGTAACTCCACCATGGGGAAAAAAATTCCTTCCCGACTCCACATACGGCAATCAGACTAGTTCCCTGGATCAACGCCTTATCAAGGAATCTAGTGTATATACCCTGTAACATTATACTTTTCCAGAAAGGTATCCAGTCCCCTCTTAAATTTAATTAATGAATCACTCATTACAACATCATACGGCAGAGAGTTCCATAGTCTCACTGCTCTTACAGTAAAGAATCCGCGTCTGTTATTATGCTTAAACCTTCTTTCCTCCAGACGTAGAGGATGCCCCCTTGTCCCTGTCTCAGGTCTATGATTAAAAAGATCACCAGAAAGGTCTTTGTACTGTCCCCTCATATATTTATACATTAAAATAAGATCACCCCTTAGTCTTCGTTTTTCCAAACTAAATAGCCCCAAGTGTAATAACCTATCTTGGTATTGCAGACCCCCCAGTCCTCTAATAACCTTGGTCGCTCTTCTCTGCACCCGCTCCAGTTCAGCTATGTCTTTCTTATACACCGGAGACCAGAACTGTGCACAGTATTCTAAGTGTGGTCGAACTAGTGACTTGTATAGAGGTAAAATTATGTTCTCCTCATGAGCATCTATGCCTCTTTTAATACATCCCATTATTTTATTTGCCTTTGTATATATACCTATAGTATATAGTATAGTATATACCTATAGTATATACCTGTGTGTCATCTCCCCTGTATATAGTATGTACCTGTATGTCATCTTCTCCTGTATATAGTATATACCTGTGTGTCATCTCCCCTGTATATAGTATATACCTATGTGTCATCTCCTCCTGTATATAGTATATACCTGTATGTCATCTCTTCTGTATATACTATATACCTGTAAGTCATCTCCATATATATATATATATATATATATATATATATATATACCTGTATGTCATCTCCCCTGTATATAGTATATACCTGCTGTATGTCATCTCCTCCTCTATATACCTATGTGTCATCTCCTCTTTTATATAATATATACCTGCGTGTCATTTGCTCCTGTATATAGTATATACCTGTGTGTCATCTCCTCCTGTATATAGTATGTACCTGTATGTCATCTTCTCCTGTATATAGTATGTACCTGTGTGTCATCTGCTCCTGTATATAGAATATATCTGTGTGTCATCTCCCCTGTATATAGTATGTACCTGTATGTCATCTCCTTTATATAGTATGCACCTGTGTGTCATCTGCTCCTGTATATAGTATATATCTGTGCGTCATCTCCTCCTGTATATAGTATATACCTGTGTGTCATCTCCTCCTGTATATAGTATGCACCTGTATGTCATCTCCTCCTGTATATAGTATGTATGTGTCATCTGCTCCTGTATATAGTATATACCTGTGTGTCATCTCCTCCTGTATATAGTATATATCTGTGTGTCATCTTCCCTGTATATAGTATGTACCTGTATGTCATCTGCTCCTGTATATAGTATATACCTGTGTGTCATCTCCCCTGTATATAGTATGTACCTGTATGTCATCTCCTCCTGTATATAGTATATACCTGTGTGTCATCTCCCCTGTATATAGTATATACCTGTGTGTCATCTCCCCTGTATATAGTATGTACCTGTATGTCATCTTCTCCTGTATATAGTATGTACCTGTGTGTCATCTGCTCCTGTATATAGAATATATCTGTGTGTCATCTCCCCTGTATATAGTATGTACCTGTATGTCATCTCCTGTATATAGTATGCACCTGTGTGTCATCTGCTCCTGTATATAGTATATATCTGTGTGTCATCTCCCCTGTATATAGTATGTACCTGTATGTCATCTGCTCCTGTATATAGTATATACCTGTGTGTCATCTCCCCTGTATATAGTATGTACCTGTATGTCATCTCCTCCTGTATATAGTATATACCTGTGTGTCATCTCCCCTGTATATAGTATATACCTGTGTGTCATCTCCCTGTATATAGTATGTACCTGTATGTCATCTTCTCCTGTATATAGTATGTACCTGTGTGTCATCTGCTCCTGTATATAGAATATATCTGTGTGTCATCTCCCCTGTATATAGTATGTACCTGTATGTCATCTCCTGTATATAGTATGCACCTGTGTGTCATCTGCTCCTGTATATAGTATATATCTGTGCGTCATCTCCTCCTGTATATAGTATATACCTGTGTGTCATCTCCTCCTGTATATAGTATGCACCTGTATGTCATCTCCTCCTGTATATAGTATGTATGTGTCATCTGCTCCTGTATATAGTATATACCTGTGTGTCATCTCCTCCTGTATATAGTATATATCTGTGTGTCATCTCCCCTGTATATAGTATGTACCTGTATGTCATCTGCTCCTGTATATAGTATATACCTGTGTGTCATCTCCCCTGTATATAGTATGTACCTGTATGTCATCTCCTCCTGTATATAGTATATACCTGTGTGTCATCTCCCCTGTATATAGTATATACCTGTGTGTCATCTCCCCTGTATATAGTATATACCTGTGTGTCATGTCCCCTGTATATAGTATATACCAGTGTGTCATCTCCTCCTGTATATAGTATATAACTGTGTCATCTCCCCTGTATATAGTATATACCTGTGTGTCATCTCCTTATAGTATATACCTGTGTGTCATCTCCTCCTGTATATAGTATATACCTGTGTGTCATCTCCCTGTATATAGTATGTACCTGTATGTCATCTTCTCCTGTATATAGTATGTACCTGTGTGTCATCTGCTCCTGTATATAGAATATATCTGTGTGTCATCTCCCCTGTATATAGTATGTACCTGTATGTCATCTCCTGTATATAGTATGCACCTGTGTGTCATCTGCTCCTGTATATAGTATATATCTGTGCGTCATCTCCTCCTGTATATAGTATATACCTGTGTGTCATCTCCTCCTGTATATAGTATGCACCTGTATGTCATCTCCTCCTGTATATAGTATGTATGTGTCATCTGCTCCTGTATATAGTATATACCTGTGTGTCATCTCCTCCTGTATATAGTATATATCTGTGTGTCATCTCCCCTGTATATAGTATGTACCTGTATGTCATCTGCTCCTGTATATAGTATATACCTGTGTGTCATCTCCCCTGTATATAGTATGTACCTGTATGTCATCTCCTCCTGTATATAGTATATACCTGTGTGTCATCTCCCCTGTATATAGTATATACCTGTGTGTCATCTCCCCTGTATATAGTATATACCTGTGTGTCATGTCCCCTGTATATAGTATATACCAGTGTGTCATCTCCTCCTGTATATAGTATATAACTGTGTCATCTCCCCTGTATATAGTATATACCTGTGTGTCATCTCCTTATAGTATATACCTGTGTGTCATCTCCTCCTGTATATAGTATATACCTGTGTGTCATCTCCTTATAGTATATACCTGTGTGTCATCTCTTCCTGTATATAGTATATATGTGTGTGTCATCTTCCCTGTATATAGTATATACCTGTGTGTCATCTCCCCTGTATATAGTATATAATCGTATGTCATCTCCTCCTGTATATATTATGTACCTGTATATCATCTCCCCTGTATATAGTATATACCTGTATGTCATCTCCTCCTGTATTAGACCTCCTTCACACGTTATTTGGTCAGTATTTTTACGCTAAATTGGCAGACTGATAAATCCCCAGCCAACAGGAAGCCCTCCCCCCTGGCAGTATATATTAGCTCACACATACACAGGTCATTTGACTGACAGCTGCCGGATTTCCTATATGGTACATTTGTTGCTCTTGTAGTTTGTCTGCTTATTAATCAGATTTTTATTTTTGAAGGATAATACCAGACTTGTGTGTTTTAGGGTGAGTTTCATGTGTCACGTTGTGTGTGTTGAGTTGAGTGTGGCGACATGCATGTAGCGACTTTTTGTGTGTTGAGTTGCATGGGACAGGTTAGTGTAGCAAGTTGTGTGCAGCAAGTTTTGCGCATGGCGAGCTTTACGCGTGGCGAGTTTTATGTGTGGTGCCTTTTGAGTATGTGCAAGTTTTGTGTGAGGCAACTTTTGCATGAGTTTCAACTTTTGTGCATGTGGCAATTTTTCCGCGTGTTCAAGTTTTGCGTGTGGCGAATTTTCCAAGAGGTGAGTTTTGCACGTGTGGCTAGTTTTGCGTGAGCCAAGTTTTGCATGTGGCGAGTTTTGAGTGGCGACTTTTGTGTTTCGACTTTTATGTGGCGAGGTTGGTGTATGTGTGGAGAAATGTGTGCTGAGGGTGGTATATGTGTTCAAGCACGAGGTAGTGTGTGGCGCATTTTGTGTGTGTGTTCATATCCCCGTGTGTGGTGAGTATCCCATGTCGGGGCCCCACCTTAGCAACTGTACGGTATATACTCTTTGGCGCCATCGCTCTCACTCTTTAAGTCCCCCTTGTTCACATCTGGTAGCTGTCAATTTGCCTCCAACACTTTTCCTTTCACTTTTTCCCCCATTATGTAGATAGGGGCAAAATTGTTTGGTGAATTGGAACGCGCGGGGTTAAAATTTTGCCTCACAACATAGCCTAAGACGCTCTCGGGGTCCAGACGTGTGACTGTGCAAAATTTTGTGGCTGTAGCTGCGACGGTGCAGATGCCAATCCCGGACATACACACACACACATTCAGCTTTATATATTAGATTATAATAGAGCAGCATATTTACCATCTTTTGATAAGGTATATTGCCATACTAAGATGAGAAAAAGGTGTGTACTCCAGCTCCTAAAATCTTGAAATTCTTTATTGGTGCATATAAATATAGCGTGATTAAAATCCTTGCTCAATGGTGGATGCAGTCATGAGGATAGACAACGCGTTTCGATCTATGCGATCTTAATCATGTCTAACAGCATATGAACATTGCTAGTATTCATAGTACTAAGAAACCAATCACTGTGAATTTCACAATCACATGACTGAGAAGTCGCAGGTCCTACTATATAACCATCTAACAATAAAACTAAGTATTAAGAAATAAAAACCATTTAACAATAATGATATAATATTTAGTTTTTCTTATTTAAACCTAACGGTGATCTTGTTTGTAAAGTGTATATCCAATACGCCTCCCTGGTTAGGAGGCGTCTTTTGATATCCCCACCACGATTTGAGCATTTAACCAATTCTATGCCCTGAACAGACATCACTGCAATGTTACCTCCGTGGCAAGTATCAAAATGTTTGGCAAACCATAGATACATTTCTATTACCACCATAGAAATTACTTGTGTCTCTTATGTGTTCAGAGATTCTCGTTTTGAGCTTTCTGGTGGTACATCCCACATTTGAAACTTTACACTGAGCATTTTGCTCAGAAAAATACGACATATAGACTGCAAGTGAGCTTCGTGTCCTCAGAACGCGATCTTAATCATGTCTAACAGCATATGAACATTGCCAGTATTCATAGTACTAAGAAACCAATCACTGTGAATTTCACAATCACATGACTGAGATGTTGCAGGTCCTACTATATAACCATCTAACAATAAAACTAAGTATTAAGAAATAAAAACCATTTAACAATAATTATATAATATTTAGTTTTTCTTATTTAAACCTAAGGCCATGTTCACACGTTGCGGTTTTTACCGCGGAACCGCAGCGATTTTGCCGCTGCGGGTCCGCTGCAGTTTCCATTGCATTTACATTTACATGTAAACCTATGCACATGCTGCAGAAAAAAACGTGCAGAAACGCAGCGGTTTACATTCCGCAGCATGTCACTTCTTTCTGCGGAACTGCAGCGGTTCTGCACCCATAGACCTCCATTGTGAGGGTCAAACCCGCAGTAAAACCCGCAGGTGAAAAAATATCTGCGGGTTTTATGCGGTTTTGGGTGTAGAAACCGCTGCAGCAGGAAGTGCGGGGAAGCGGGAGGAAGTGCGTGGGCGGAGTGTGGCTGTCATCATGGAGGCATATCGTCGCATGGGGATCGATGTCGGTCGTTTGATCGATTTTGTATGTATGTGTGTGTATCTGTGTATGTGTGTGTGTGTGTGTGTGTGTGTGTGTCCCCACATGACGATGCCACCCAATTGTGCTAAGTCACCGTATGGGATTACTACTCCCATCCGCTATTAGGATGGGAGAGTTGTCCCTGTGTCCGGCTACTTAGCACAATTGTAAGTAACACAAAATACATAACACATACAATACACATACAATAAACGTAACACACATGACACACAGTACATACAACATAGAGTATATACACACCATACAGCACATACAGGTACGCAAAGCCCTCGCCCCTAGAAAAAAATACCAAAAAAAAAAAAGCAAATCCATACTCCCTGTCTGCAGAATCCAAAACCGAGTGTCCCACACCGATTGCCTGCTCTCCGGCGATACACTACCAGGAGCGAAGCTCCTAGCAGTGTATCGCGTACTGTTCCGGAGTTCAATGGCGCCGGCTTCTCTGTTAACGGCAGTACAGCTGCGTGTGAACTTTCCAACGCAGCACTGCCATAAAGCGAGAGTACCGGGGTCAATGAACGCCGGTAAACTCTCGCGCTTGCACAGTAACACACCGACAGGAGCCATAGTTCCTGTCAGTGTGTTGCTGCAGCCGTGGAGAGCAGACACATCTCCGGATGTGTCTGTTCTCCATGGCAGATCTTCATGGGACCCTCGATGGATTTCTGCGGACAGGGACAGGGAGTATGAATTTGCTTTATTTTTTTACTTCTTTTTCAGGTCGAGGGTCTTCTGGTGGATTGAGTGTAAAATAAAATAATGGTCAAAAAGTGGGTGTCATTATTTCATTAATATAATTTTTTCTAGTGTGTTTTTTTTAACCCTTTCATAGGATTAATAATGGATAGGCGTCTTATTGACGCCTCTCCATTATTAACCGGGCTTAATGCCACCTTACAATAGCAAGGTGGCATTAACCCCTCATTACCCCATATCCCACCGCTACACGGGAGTGGGAAGAGAGGGGCTAAGTGCCGGAATCGGCGCATCTTTTAGATGCGCCTTTTCTGGGGCGGCTGTGGGCTTCTATTTGTAGACGGGGGGGGGGGGAGGGGGCAAATATCCATGGCCCCTTTCCTAGGCTATGAATATAAGCCCACGGCTGTCTGCGTAGCCTTTCTGGCCTCAAAATATAGGGGGACCCCAACACTTTTTTGGGGGGGCTCTTCCTATATTTGAGAGCAAGAAAGGCTACGCAGACAGCTGTGGGCTTAATATTCATGGCCTGGGAACAGCCATGGGTATTTTAACCCCTTCCCGGGCCACAAATATTGTCCCACAGCTGTCTGCCTAGCCTTTCTGGCCTAAAAATATAGGGGGACCCTATGTCATTTTTTTTGGGTTCCCCATATTTTTAATCCTTTTAATAGGATTAATAATGGATGGGCGTCTTATTGACGCCTCTCCATTATTAACCGGGCTCATTTTGGTGTGTTATTCCCAAAATGGAGGATGGAAGAAGAAAAGTGTTGGACAAGGAAATGACATAATTTCTTTTTTTTTTTTCCCCACTGCAGTTCAAGCTTTATTTGGGTCAAACACACAATCTGCAGAGAAAACCGCATTAAAAACAGCACTAAAAACCGCATCAAAAAACGCACCAAAAACCGCTCCTGCGTTTTCTGCCAAGAGCTGCGGTTTTTAGTGCAGAAAAAGCCGCAGGAAAATCTGCAATGTGTGCACATAGCCTTACAGTGATCTTGTTTGTAAAGTGTATATCCAATATGCCTCCCTGGTTAGGAGGCATCTTTTGATATCCCCACCACGATTTGCGCATTTAACCAATTCTATGCCCTGAACAGACATTGCTGCAATGTTACCTCCGTTGCAAGTAGCAAAATGTTTGGCAACCATAGATACATTTCTATTACCACCATAGAAATTACTTGTGTCTCTTAGGCTACTTTCACACTAGCGTTGTGCACTGCATGTCGCTATGCGTCGTTTTGTAGAAAAAACGCATCCTGCAAAAGTGCTTGCAGGATGCGTTTTTTCTCCATAGACTTGCATTAGCGACGCAGTGCGACGCATTGCCACACGTTGCAACCGTCGTGCGACGGGCCGTCGCCACCAAAAACCGCTGCATGCAACGCCTTCCCGCACATCACAATGGGGCAGCGGATGCGTTGAAAAACAGCATCCGCTGCCCCCGTTGTGCGGGGCTTTCACTGCTTGCGTCGGTACGTCGTAGCAACGCAATTCATCGTGCGTCGTACGATGCTAGTGTGAAAGTAGCCTTATGTGTTCAGAGATTCTCGTTTTGAGCTTTCTGGTGGTACATCCCACATATGAAACTTTACACTGTGTACAATTGATCTTATATACCACGTTTTTAGAGTGGCAATTAATGAAGTCTCTAATTTTATAGCTTTTAAGAGTTGTCATAATTAGTAAATATATTGCCTGATTGGCTTGATGCACATGTGCTACATGCGATAGTGCCGCATTTATAGAAGTCTTTGCATTCCAACCATGTATTGGATCTAGATTTGGATGTATATTGACTTGGAGAAATTAAATCCCCTATGGTTGGAGCTCTTCTGGCTACTATATTTATGCCGTCATTTAGTATATTTGACAAAATGTCATCCTGTTTTAAAACTGGTAGCCATTTCTGTATAATGGATTTATCTCATTAAAATGGGAACTATACTGAAGGCAAACATACGGTTTATTTTGTTTAACTGCCCTACTTTTTTTTAGATTTTTATAAATTATCTCCATCTTTTTTATCTACTATATTTCGGGCTCTTTTTAGACACCATTTAGGATAACTGCGCTTATCAAGTCGTATTTCCAAATTGTCAAACTCTCTTTCTCTATCTATTGCTTTGCTGCAGTTTCTCTTGAGTCTGGTAAATTCTCCCACCGGTATGGATTTAATTGTGTGGGAGGGGTGACTACTCTTGGCGTGTAGTATTTCCACTCATGAGTTTAATATGCGTTTTACTGTGAATATATTTACCGCACTCACCCTCCAATTCCAGATCAAGAAACGATATACACTTTTTGTTGTGCATGTACGTAAACCTAATACCAAAATCATTACCATTAACGTATTCCATGAATTCCGGTATGGCAGACACATCGCCCCCCAAATAATGAGGGTGTCGTCGATGTATCTGCCATACCAGAACAAATAATCAAGAAACGGGTTATCAACAGAATAAATGTACACAGATTCCCAAAAAGCCATAGTCAGGTTTGCAAGCGATGGGGAGTACTTAGCTCCCATAGGAACTCCAGTCCTTTGTCTGTAAATTGTCTTATTAAATGAAAAAAACATTATGCTTAAGTAAGAAAAATGTCACTTGCAATATATACTGTATCAGATCCTGTGAATAAAGATTATAGTTATTCAGATGGAACTCTAAGGCTCTCATGGCAACATCATGTGGTATGCTCGTGTAAAGTGAAATTACATCACAACAGAGCCACGAAAAACCTTCTTGCCATGTTTTTCTGGAGAAAGTTTTTAGTACTTCTCTAGAGTCCTTGATGTAACCTGGCGTTCTTACTAACGGTTGCAATAATGAATCCAACCACTCACACATGTTCAGTCATAGATCCGACCCCTGAAACTATGGGTCTGATGGGTGGTATGCCATTACCCTTGTGGACTTTGGGAAGTCCATATAGTATGTAATATTCTATTTGGTGGCGCTGAATCACAGTATACTTTATAGCCCTGCTGCAGCACCAACAAACCTCCACCACAGGTTTGGAAACAATTTAAACTTAAATGTGAAAAAGTATACACTGGATATGTATACTGGTGCGCGCTGGGTTATAGTATAAAAATGGAAATAGTAATAGATGGCCGCTGCAAATATAAGCAACTCTAAATCCCACCAAATGTATTGTTAAACTTCATACAGGTGAAAGATAACAAGGGAGGTTCTAAAACAAGTGAAAGCAGTTCTGCCTACCTCCCCTGTTAGATTGTTCCAAGCCGAAGACGTGCTGCTGTATTTCTCAAAGTCCTTCTGATAAAGCAAAAAGTTCCAGAACAGTGGCTGCTCCGGCCGGTAGCAACCACTTACAATCACTCTCCTCCGGGTAAGGTCAAGAACCTGAGGAAGGAGACAGGCGTATCCGAAACGCGTAGGATTGAATGGTCCTCACTGCACTCCGTACGTATCTCACTCTCGGGCGGTCACGTGACCTGTGACGTTGCGCAGGTCCTACACACAGTACGGACTCACCGCTTTCTCGCACGCGGCGTCCGATCACAGAATCTTGACCTTACCCGGAGGAGAGTGATTGTAAGTGGTTGCTACCGGCCGGAGCAGCCACTGTTCTGGAACTTTTTGCTTTATCAGAAGGACTTTGAGAAATACAGCAGCACGTCTTCGGCTTGGAACAATCTAACAGGGGAGGTAGGCAGAACTGCTTTCACTTGTTTTAGAACCTCCCTTGTTATCTTTCACCTGTATGAAGTTTAACAATACATTTGTTGGGATTTAAAGTTGCTTATATTTGCAGCGGCCATCTATTACTATTTCCATTTTTATACTATAACCCAGCGCGCACCAGTATACATATCCAGTGTATACTTTTTCACATTGAAGTCCATATAGTGTTGGTAAAATAGGAAATGGTACATATAAATACTCTGCTTGTTTTTTATGCAAAAGACCCAAACTTAAGCCTTCTTCAATCATTCTACTAATCTTTAAATTGTATTCCTTAGTAGGATTGCTGTCGAGTTTTTCATGTGTTGTAATCTGCAAGGTGTTCTTCCACTTTGGTGATGTAATCTACATCATTTAGAATGACAATCATTACTCCTTTGTCACTTCTTTTTATCACAACATTCTTCATGTCTTTTAATTATTGGAGAGCTTTTTTCTGATTAAATGTCAGATTGGATCTTTTGGTAATTATTTTTTGATCACATTCTTCTTTTAATTTTCTCAAATCTTTTTCTATCATTTCTTGGAAATCCTCCATACATTCCACCCTGGTCTGTATTGGAGAGAAATAAGGATTTTTTACTTTGAGGCTATCAGATTGATTCTTTTTTTCTTTTTTCCATTGGGATTTGTTCAGATGATAGGTCTTGCAGAGTAATATGTGTCATTTGATCTTTAAAGTCCAAATTTTCGTATTTGTTTTCATTATTTTCCCCAAACGCCATGACATTTTCACTTTCTTCTGAGAAAAAATGTTTTTTGATAGTAAGATTTCTGATGAATTTATTGATATCTAAAATAGTCATGAAAAGGTTAAAATTCATGTCAGTCACAAAATTTAAGCCTAAGGCAAGTACTCCTAATTGATCTTTTGTGAATTCACATGTGGATAAATTCACCACACTACTTCATCGACTTGAATTTTTTCTTGTTGTGGCAAGTAGTTTCTCCTGGTGGATTTTTTATGTTTTCTCCCTCCTCTCCTCTTGCGTTTTTTGACATCCTATATTTCTCTTCCAATTTTCATTTGTATTATATTCAACTGAGGCATCCGATGTACTTGCATATGTGTCCGTTAAATCGGATTCTGAGGACACAAAGCTCACTTGCAGTCTATATGTCGTATTTTTCTGAGCAAAATGCTCAGTGTAAAGTTTCAAATGTGGGATGTACCACCAGAAAGCTCAAAACGAGAATCTCTGAACACATAAGAGACACAAGTAATTTCTATGGTGGTAATAGAAATGTATCTATGGTTGCCAAACATTTTGATACTTGCCACGGAGGTAACATTGCAGTGATGTCTGTTCAGGGCATAGAATTGGTTAAATGCTCAAATCGTGGTGGGGATATCAAAAGACGCCTCCTAACCAGGGAGGCGTATTGGATATACACTTTACAAACAAGATCACCGTTAGGTTTAAATAAGAAAAACTAAATATTATATCATTATTGTTAAATGGTTTTTATTTCTTAATACTTAGTTTTATTGTTAGATGGTTATATAGTAGGACCTGCGACTTCTCAGTCATGTGATTGTGAAATTCACAGTGATTGGTTTCTTAGTACTATGAATACTAGCAATGTTCATATGCTGTTAGACATGATTAAGATCGCATAGATCGAAACGCGTTGTCTATCCTCATGACTGCATCCACCTTTGAGCAAGGATTTTAATCACGCTATATTTATATGCACCAATAAAGAATTTCAAGATTTTAGGAGCTGGAGTACACACCTTTTCCTCATCTTCCATTGCTGCACGTCTTGGTCGGGACGAAATCTCCGTGCTCCTTCGGTCTGTCGGTGAGCTGGCTGTGGCTTTTAGCCTTATTTTTCTATATATTTATATTGCCATACTGTCTGGAGCCCCTCCTACTGGATATTTTGATATGATTTTTTTTTGTCATATACCCTTTTAAAATATGCTTTAATAAATGTTGATAGTTTTAATAATATGGTTTGCTTCTTTCTGACTACTTAATAGTAAGTCTTTTGTGTGGTCACAGAAAACCAAAGAAAAAATGAACGCTAGAGCTGATTAAAATACTAGAAGATTTATTGAAAATATATTTTAAAAAGGTTTTTTGTTGTCAGGACTAGGGTTGAGCGAAACGGATCAATCATTTTCATAAGTCGCCGACTTTTGGCAAAGTCGGCGTCTCATGAAACCGTCCCGATCCCTGTGTGGGGTCGGCCATGCGGTACGCGACTTTCGCGCCAAAGTCGCGTTTCAATGACGCTAAAAGCGCCATTTCTCAGCCAATGAAGGTGGACACAGAGTGTGGGCAACGTGATGACATAGATCTCAGTCCCCACCATCTTAGAGAAGGGCATTGCAGTGATTGGCTTGCTTTCTGCCGCGTCACAGGGGCTATAAAGGGGCGTTCCCGCCGACCGCCATCTTACTGCTGATGATCTGTGCATAGGGAGAGGTTGCTGCCGCTTCGTCAGAAGCAGGGATAGTGTTAGGCAGGGTACATAAAGCCCCAAACCGCTTGTGCTGTAGCGATTTCCACTGTCCAACACCACCTTTTGTTTGCAGGGACAGTGGAAGCTACATTTTTTTTTCCTCAGCACTGTAGCTCATTGGGCTGCCCTAGAAGGCTCCCTGATAGCTGCGTTGCTGTGTGTGTACGCCGCTGTGCAAACCAACTGCTTTTTTCAAAGCACAAATCCTGTTGTTGCTTCCTTTCTGCACAGCTATCTTGTTTGTTTGTCCACACTTTTGTGTGCAGCTGTCCTCTTTATAGCTGCCTGCCATACTTTTCTGAGATTACTGCAGGGAGATAAAGATTGGCAAGTCTGCCTCTGTGCCAGTGCTGTGTGTGGCATCTGTCTCTCATTGTGTGCCACAGAAAACCTAGTGTGTAACACTGGGCCATTTTTTTTTTTTTAATTCTCCCTGGAAAAAAAAACAAAATAGTGGGAGATAAAGATTGGCAAGTCTGCCTCTGTGCCAGTGCTGTGTGTGGCATCTGTCTCTCATTGTGTGCCACAGAAAACCTAGTGTGTAATACTGGGCCATTTTTTTTTTTAATTCTCCCTGAAAAAAATAAATAAATAGTGGGAGATAAAGATTGGCAAGTCTGCCTCTGTGCCAGTGCTGTGTGTGGCATCTGTCTCTCATTGTGTGCCACAGAAAACCTAGTGTGTAATACTGGGCCATTTTTTTTTTTTTAATTCTCCCTGAAAAAAATAAATAAATAGTGGGAGATAAAGATTGGCAAGTCTGCCTCTGTGCCAGTGCTGTGTGTGGCATCTGTCTCTCATTGTGTGCCACAGAAAACCTAGTGTGTAATACTGGGCCATTTTTTTTTTTTAATTCTCCCTGAAAAAAATAAATAAATAGTGGGAGATAAAGATTGGCAAGTCTGCCTCTGTGCCAGTGCTGTGTGTGGCATCTGTCTCTCATTGTGTGCCACAGAAAACCTAGTGTGTAATACTGGGCCATTTTTTTTTTTTTAATTCTCCCCGGAAAAAAACAACAAAATAGTGGGAGATAAAGATTGGTAAGTCTGCCTCTGTGCCAGTGCTGTGTGTGGCATCTGTCTCTCATTGTGTGCCACAGAAAACATAGTGTGTCATACTGGGAAATTTTGTATTTTTTTTTTAATTCTCCCTGAAAAAAAAAACAATGGGAGATTAAGATTGCCATTTCTGCTTGAGTGCCTGTCCTGTGTGTGCCATCTGTCTCAAATTATTGGGTCACTTAAAACCTAGTGTGTAACCTTGGGCCTGATTTTCCTTTCATTGTCAGCCACCTATAAAGGTATATATAAATCCTACAGAAGTTTGAGTTCACCTTATAAGTTGTTTTACAGTAACAGATACCGTTACTTTGGTTACGTTTTGCAAACAATGAGGAAGTCTGGTGGAAGAGGTCGTGGCCGTGGGCGATCATTGTCAGCTGGTAATGATGGTAGTGGTGGTGGAGCATCAGGTGGTCGTGGTAAAAGCAATACAGCACCTAAGTCTCGAGTTGTTGAGCCAGGTTCGTCGTCTGGCTACACAAGGCCTCGAACGCTCCCTTTTCTGTGAGTAGGAAAACCGCTTTTAAAGCCGGAGCAGCAAGAACAAGTTTTGGCTTTCCTTGCTGACTCAGCCTCTAGCTCTTTTGCCTCTTCTGAAAGTGATAAATGTAAAAGCAGCGCGTCGTTAGTGGATGTTCACGGTCAGGGACAAGTCGCTTCCTTGTCTTCTTCACCCAGAACTAGAGAGAAGGATGCGTCAGGCGACACAACGGGTTACTCCATGGAGCTCTTTACACATACCGTTCCTGGGTTAGACAGTGAAACAGTTAACAGGCCATGCCCATTAGAAGTTGAATCGGACATGGAGTGCACTGATGCACAGCCACAGCCAGATTACTATGCTGTTCCTTTGACTCAGACCAGAACATCGCCCTCGCAGTGTACTGAGCCAGAATCAAACCCAGAAACCCAGCTGAGACTATGGTGCCCCGTCACGAACGCTATACCACCGGCTTACACGGTGACACAGACGAAGTTGCTCACGAGATAGAAGAGGAGGTCATAGATGACCCAGTTGTTGACCCCGATTGGCAGCCATTGGGGGAACAGGGTGCAGGCGGCAGTAGTTCTGAAGCGGAGGAGGAGCCGCAGCAGGCATCAACATCACAACAGGTTCCATCTGCCGGGCCCGTATCTGGCCAAAAACGCGTGGCAAAACCAAAACCAGTTGGAGGACAGCGTGGCCATCCGGTTAAAGCAGCTCAGTCTGCAATGCCTGAAAAGGTATCGGATAGTAGAAAGAGTGCAGTCTGGCATTTTTTTAAACAACATCCAAATGATCAGCGCAAAGTCATCTGTCAAAAATGTTCAACTACCTTAAGCAGAGGTCAGAATCTTAAAAGTCTAAATACAAGTTGCATGCATAGACATTTAACCACCATGCATTTGCAAGCCTGGACTAACTACCAATCATCCCTAAAGGTTGCAGCACCCTCGGCCAATGAAGCTAGTCATCAACGCTACATCCCTTCCCTCACTGGAAGCCCACCATTTCCAGCACCACCTGCAGTATCTGTGCAGCTTTCGTCGCCAGGACAAAGCAGTCAGGGAATCACCAGGTTCGTAGTAGGAAACACTGCATGTAGGGCACCGGCAAGAATACCATCTCCAACCATCTCTCAGTCTGCCATGTCCACCGGCACCACCGCTAGTTCCACGATCTCCAGCTCTCCAGTACAGCTCACCCTTCATGAGACTCTCGTTAGGAAAAGGAAGTACTCATTCTCGCATCCGCGTACACAGGGTTTGAACGCCCACATTGCTAGACTAATCTCATTAGAGATGATGCCCTACCGGTTAGTTGAAAGCGGAGCTTTCAAAGCGCTGATTGACTACGCTGTACCACGCTACGAGCTACCCAGTCGACACTTCTTTTCTAGAAAAGCCATCCCAGCCCTCCACCACCATGTTAAAGAGCGCATCGTCCATGCACTCAGGCAATCTGTGACTAAAAAGGTGCACCTGACAACAGATGCATGGACCAGTAGGCATGGCCAGGGACGTTACGTGTCCATCACGGCACACTGGGTGAATGTGGTGGATGCAGGGTCCACAGGGGCCAGCAATATTGGGACAGTTCTGCCTAGCCCACGGTCTAGGAAACAGTTGGCTGTAGGTGTTCTTCCCCCCCCCTCCTCCTCCTCCTCATCCTCCTGCAGAAGCGAGAGCTCGTCCACAGACCGCAGTCGCACAACCACTCCATCCGCAGCTGCCACTGTTGCACACCTGGTGTCCCATTATGGGACAGCTAGTGGCAAGCGTCAGCAGGCTGTATTGGCAATAAAGTGTTTGGGCGACAACAGACACACCGCGGAAGTTCTGTCCGAGTTCTTGCAGAAAGAAACTCAGTCATGGCTGGGCACTGTACATCTTGAGGCAGGCAAGGTAGTGAGTGATAACGGAAGGAATTTCATGGCTGCCATAGCCCTTTCCCAACTGAAACACATTCCTTGCCTGGCTCACACCTTAAACCTGGTGGTGCAGTGCTTCCTGAAAAGTTATCCGGGGTTACCCGACCTGCTCCTCAAAGTGCGCAGACTTTGCTCGCATATCCGCCGTTCGCCCATACACTCCAGCCGTATGCAGAACTATCAGCGGTCTTTGAACCTTCCCCAGCATCGCCTAATCATCGACGTTGCAACAAGGTGGAACTCCACACTGCACATGCTTCAGAGACTGTGCGAACAGAGGCGTGCTGTTATGTTTTTTTGGGAGGATACACATACACGGGCAGGCAGTTGGATGGCAGACATGGAGTTGTCAGGTGTGCAGTGGTCGAAGCTACAAGACCTGTGTCAAGTCCTTCAGTGTTTTGAGGAATGCACACGGCTGGTTAGTGCAGACAACGCCATAATAAGCATGAGCATCCCCCTAATGCGTCTGCTGATGCAAAGTTTGACGCACATAAAGGAGCAGGCGTCTGCAGCCAAGGAAGAGGAAAGCCTTGATGACAGTCAGCCATTGTCTGGTCAGGGCCGTGTAGAGGACGCGGTAGCGGGCGAAGAGGAGGAGGAGGACGAGGAGGATGATGGGGATGAGTATTTTTTTAATGAGGAAGCTTCTCCTGGCCCAATAGAAATTAGTGGCGTTGCAAGGCCGGATTCTGGTTTTTTGAGGGAGACAAGTGACGTAGATTTGCCTGTAACTGCCCCTCAACCCAGCACAACCGCAGATTTGATAACTGGAACTTTGGCCCACATGGCGGATTATGCCTTACGTATCCTCAAAAGGGACCCACGCATTATTAAAATGATGACCGATGACGATTACTGGTTGGCCTGCATCCTTGACCCTCGCTATAAAGGCAAATTGCAAAATATTATGCCACATGAGAACCTCGATCAAATATTAGCAACCAAACAAGCAACTCTTGTAGACCGTTTGATTCAGGCATTCCCAGCACACAGCGCCGGTGATGGTTCTCACACGAGCTGCAGGGGGCTACAGGGCAGAGGTGTTAGAGGTGCACAAATCAGAAGTGGCGTTGGACAGAGGGGTTTTCTGACCAGGTTGTGGAGTGATTTCGCAATGACCGCAGACAGGACAGGTACTGCAGCATCTATTCAAAGTGACAGGAGACAACATTTGTCCAGCATGGTTACTATTTTTCATCCCTTATCGATGTTCTCCCTCAACCGTCATTCCCATTTGATTACTGGGCATCCAAATTAGACACCTGGCCTGAATTGACAGAATATGCATTGCAGGAGCTTGCTTGCCCAGCAGCTAGTGTGCTATCAGAAAGAGTATTCAGTGCTGCTGGTTCAATATTAACTGAAAAAAGGACTCGTCTGGCTACCCAAAATGTTGATGATCTAACCTTCATTAAAATGAACCACTCCTGGATTTCAAATTATTTTGCCCCACCTTTCCCGGCTGACACCTAGCTTTCATATAAAAAGGTCTTGCTTGTGGACTGGTCTTACTGAGTGTTCCAATCTCTTAATTTGCAGCAGCTGTTTGTCCAGCATACGACATGTTTACACCTCCCTCAATGGGAAAACTCCCCCCACGGGGCCGTGGTCTCGCCACTTGGCGCAAGCACCTGTTAGAGTGCCGTTTGTCTGAAGAGGTGGGTGTGCCCGCTTTTGGTCGACGGCACTGCCACTGGGTCCCTCATAGTACAATAAAGTGTCTCTGGCTGTGGTGGCGCGCAACCAACGTCAGACACACCGTTGTAACATGAGGGGCCCTGGGCCTGTACCGCTTGCCACAAGAGAGTTCCCCTTCCCAGCTCAAACTGTGCTCTACCACGTACAAAATGTATGATGCTAGTTAAAATAGTCAGGGTCAGTGTCCTATATTGACACCAGTAAATATGTAGTGCCAAATTACTATGTCAAACTCAGTAGAGGCGCCCACCCCTGTACCTAAGTATGCCACCTTTTTTTTGGTTTGTTTTGTTGTTTTGCGAGACATTAACATCTATTTATTTTTTGGGAGTTGTCACGATATGGTATGAAATATCATAAGTTAGTTTTCTTGCTAGCATGCGGGGGCTAAACCCCCCCCCCCCTCTCTCTGGTTCTCTTTCCTTCCCTGTGTTTCTATCTGTCTGTGTAGAAGAGCTTGCCTTGTGGGGGAGTTTTATTGACGAAAGGTATTTACGACTAGCATAGCTGCAAGAGAAATTTGTGTTAGCAGGAACTGTTAGAGAAACTTCTAGAATCATGAAAATCCTTTGTTCTGTTTTTGAAAGATATTATGCAAACCGTTTAAGTTACGAACACCAAAATATATCGTCATAATCACACTCGGAGGATCTACGCATCACTATAATCACAGGCATGTAGCTCCATCTGGTGAAGAAGTAGGGATTTCTCAGTCAGTGTGCGTGACAAATAGGACTTGTTTGGTCTCGTCGGAGTGCCCACGGTACTGCGAGATGAGTGATGGGTATGGTGCGATTATTTTATGTTCTGTGGCGAAGTTACGGGCATCAGATATATTTAATGCCCAGTGAGTGATACTGAAGAGGTAGGAGGGGTTGGAAGAGCCAGCCCTTTCTGTGAGGTCACAGCCTGCAGGTTTTAAGTTGCTGGGAGACTTTCAGGAGGCAGATTTGGAGTTTTTCCTGGACAGACCTGAGCACACCCAATGAGCTGGGACGTGTGGTTGCCTGCAATGCAATGATCTGAGAACATGTGAGTTATCTTTTTCTTCCTTTAATCCTTTTATTTTCATAATTACCTTGTACATATTTGCAATTGTCTCATTTGTAACATCTTTGTAAAATATTTTTATAAACACTGCCTAAAAATCATTTATGGGGTATATTATTTAATACTAGTTCGTTCTTCCTGCCCTAAACCGTACCCTGTCTCTGAAGGGAATTACGCTACTGTTTTTGGGGGTTTGCTCCAGACCCCTTCAATTGGAGCTGGTGGCAGCGACCGTGTGCCGGCTTTTGGGGGTCCCTGTAGCGACTGCGGCTTGATAATTATTGTTCCTGCCTGAGTGGGAGTAGTTATCGCATCGCTGCAGTGTTCCCAATAGCCAGTACATAGCAGGCAGCGTTTCCGGCGACTAATTACCCCAGGTGCAGTACCTAATCTGACCTGAGAGTAAGGGGGGCGCCAGAGAGCTGCAAGTGTTAAGTGGAACTGTAAGCGGGATAGACACAAATCCCTGCAGTTCATGGTATATTGAAGAGCAGTGGGATACCTAGAATAAGCCCCTGCTGTAAACTAAGAGGTCAATAGCCTCGTGTGTGTTTTTTCATCACATTGTGGCAGTGGAGGGATACCTGGGATAAGCCCCCTGCACATGTGATAGCCGTCTGTTGGTTTAAAGTCACCCCAATCCGTGACATATTGTGGGCAGCGGCTGAGGGATCTTGACAGTCACGGTGTGAATCGTGACATATTGGTGGCAAGGCGGTGGGATATTAGAGCATTAGTGATTTGGTTTGAGCAATCATTCCTCTCACTAAAAACTTGCAGAAACTTCTTGCGAGAACTCTGCGCAAATAAGTTTGGAGAACGAACTCAGTGTTTATTAGTTGTGAGACAATTGTGTACTGGTAATTATCCCCTCCCTTTTTCTTCGTTTTTCTATCCTATCTTTTATTTGGCAACCATGGTTGTGCTGGGAGAAACCTTTTATAAGAAGCAGTCCAAGGACACTCTTATGGCGTTGTGCATGTCACAGCAGATTGACTGTACAAACAAAACCAAGGCTCAAATGGTCGCTGAACTGGTGCAATGTGAAGCAGACCAAGCCAGGCCACAGAGCCCAGAGGCCGCAGAAGCCGGCACAAGCGAACTTGGTGCTGCAGCAGAGGTCCAACCACTGAATACGGGCCCTACTGGCAACCAGGGGGGTGCAGACCTCCTCCTGCAGCTGGCTCTGCAACAATGCCCCGCAGATGACCTGGACCGACGTCTGCAGCTGATCCAGCAATACCAAGAGAGAGCCGAGCGAGAGGCTGAGAGAGCCGAGCGAGAGGCCCAGGCCCAGCGAGCCGAGCGAGAGGCCCAAGCGCAGCGGGAGTACCAGCTGCAGATGGCCAAACTGCAAATGCAGGGGTCGTCCCAGAGCCGTGAATCCAGCAGCGCTCAGACACCAAAGCCCCGGCCCGACCACTTTCCTGTTATGGAAAAGGATGGGGACTTGGACACGTTTCTGCGGGCCTTTGAGAAGGCCTGCAGACAGTACCAGCTGCCTACACAAGAATGGGCACGGTACCTGACACCAGGGCTGAGAGGAAAAGCTCTGGAGGCGTTTGCTGTCCTCCCTCAAGAACAAGATGGTGACTATGAGGCCATCAAGCAGGCTCTGATAGCCAAGTACCAGCTTACACCCGAGGTGTACCGTAAAAAGTTTCGGACCCTCCTACGTGGCCCACACGACAGTTACAGTGATGTGGTGCATAGACTGGGGACCCACTTTGACCAGTGGACCCAAGGACTGTCAGTGACCACCTTTGCACAGCTGCGAGACCTGATGATCAAAGACCAGTTCTTCCGTCTTTGCCCAACTGAAGTGCGACAGTTCGTGATGGACAGAGAACCCAACGATGTGACGAAAGCAGCGCAGATTGCCGATGCCTATGAGGCCAACCGTAGATCGGAAGTGCGGAAGCCAGTCACCACCAGCTGGAGAGGGGGTAAGCCTGCAGCCAACGCCGGTACCCCTGCCAGCCAACACACCAGAGGTCCTGTCCCCGTGGCCAACAGCACCAGGCCTACCACCGAACTTCGCCAGTGTTACCACTGCAGGCAGACTGGACACCTCAGTCACCAATGTCAAGCCAAGCAGAAGAACCCCTCATCCCAGGCCCCAGGGCCTAATGCAGCCGTTCTTTTGGTGGGTGGTGTGGTTGGGAGGGTGTGTGACAACGTACAGCCCGTCACTGTGGGAGGTCGTGTTGCTACCGGCCTCAAGGACACCGGGGCTGAACGAACCCTCATCCGACCCGAACTGGCGGCCCCTGAAGAAATCATTCCGGGGAAAACCCTAACTGTCACTGGGATTGGGGGCATCAGCTGTCCCTTACCGATGGCCCGGGTTTTTATGGATTGGGGTGCCGGGAGCGGGGTGAAAGAAGTGGGGCTGTCTGATAATTTGCCCACTGATGTTTTGTTGGGGACTGATTTGGGGAGGTTGTTTGCATACTACGTCCCTGACACCCCTCCCCAATCTGCTAATAAGGGTAACGTTAACCCTGATGATGATGATGATGATGATGATGATGGGAAATCGCATGTGTTACCTGACCATGCTTTATCTTGTAGTGATGCATCTGCTAACCAATTTTTCCCTAGGATTGATGGTGAAAATGTTGTACCTGTGCCAACTGTATCTGATAATGATGTTTCTGTAAAAGTTGATGTGTCCATAGGTACAGGAGTGCTCAGCCACGTTGCTCTGCGGAGTGAGACGGCTGAGGAACCCCTAGCAGGGGCAAGTGTCGGTGCTACAAGAAATGGGGAGATACATGGGAACTGTGAGACAGGTGACGCCATGAAATTGACCAGTGCCACCGAGGAAGGTAACTGGCCCATAAGTAGCAATGCTCCTGAGGTAATGGGGGTGGATGGGGAGGTAGAGCCCATAGCAGCGTCGGCTGTTGGGTCTGTAGAAATCCCCGGGGAGACAGCCTACGTAGCTGCTGTCACCCGCAGTCAGAGTGCCCGGAACGCAGATACCTGTCTGCCTTCCGGACCCTCCTCAGTCATCAGTGTGACTGAACCAGAGGTGGACCCAGTGCAGGTCCCAGAGGGCTCCCGTGGGGAAGGGACCCTGACATCGCTTTTGGCTTCCCCTAGCCAGGAGTTTCAGGCCGCTCTGCACACAGATGCGAGCCTAGAGAGTTTGAGACAACTCGCCGGGACGCGCTTCTCCGAGACTGATAAGGAGAAGGTGTTCTGGGAAGGAGGAAGGTTGTACCGGGAGACAGTACCCGGAGAATCACAAACGGAGTGGTTGAGGGAAAGACAGCTGGTCGTCCCACAGCAATTCCGGGGTGAGTTGTTGCTGATTGCCCATGAGATCCCGCTAGCTGGACACTTGGGTATCAGCAAAACTAAGGCCCGGCTGTCTCAACACTTCTATTGGCCTAAGATGGGGACAGATGTGTCAAACTACTGCCGCTCCTGTGTCACCTGTCAAAGAGTGGGGAAGGCGGGGCCTGCTCTTAAGGCTCCCCTGATCCCTTTGCCAGTGATAGAGGAGCCTTTCCAGAGGATTGCGGTGGACATTGTGGGCCCGCTGGCCGTCACCAGCAGCTCTGGAAAGCAATATATTCTTACTGTGGTAGACTACGCTACCCGGTACCCAGAGGCAGTAGCTCTGTCGTCAATTAGGGCAGATAAGGTGGCGGATGCCCTGTTGGCCATCTTTTCACGTGTAGGATTTCCCAGGGAAATGCTTACTGATCGAGGGACCCAATTTATGTCTCACCTAATGGAGGCTCTCTGTAAGAAAATGCAGGTGAAGCACCTGGTATCGAGTGCATATCACCCACAGACCAATGGCTTGTGTGAACGCTTCAATGGTACCCTCAAACAGATGCTACGCATGCTGGTTGAGACACAAGGGCGCGACTGGGAGCGGTACCTCCCACACCTGCTATTTGCTTACCGAGAGGTTCCGCAGGCCTCGACGGGGTTCTCCCCCTTCGAGCTCCTGTACGGCAGGCGAGTCCGGGGACCCCTTGGGTTGGTAAGAGAATCCTGGGAAGAGGAGCCGAACCCTTCTGAAGTGTCCATAGTGGAGTATGTCATGCGCTTCCGTGACAAGATGCAGACCTTGACGCAGTTGGTGCATGACAACATGACGCAGGCTCAGGCTGATCAGAAGCACTGGTACGACCAGAACGCCCGGGAGCGGACCTACCACGTGGGTCAAAAGGTGTGGGTGCTGGTTCCTGTACCAACGGATAAGCTTCAGGCAGCCTGGGAGGGCCCGTACGTCGTCCACCAACAGCTCAACCCGGTCACCTATGTGGTCACGCTTGACCACACTCGGGGTAGGCGAAAGGCCTTTCACGTCAACATGATGAAGGCTCATCACGAACGTGAACCTTTCGTCCTACCGGTCTGCAGCGCACCCGAAGACGGGGAGGAGGACACCCTCCTGGACATGCTGGCCCAAGCCAAGGCCCGTGGGTCCATTGAGGACGTGGAGGTAAGCGCCTCGCTAGATGAACCACAGCGGTTGCAGTTGCAAACCACCCTGGAACCCTTCCGGGTCGTGTTCTCCAACCGGCCTGGAAGGACGGAGTTAGCGGTCCACGAGGTGGACACCGGGAATCACGCCCCACTACGGCAAACACCCTATCGAATCTCTGACCAGGTGCAGCAGATTATGCGCCAGGAGATCGATGAGATGTTACAGCTGGGGGTGATTCGACGGTCAAAGAGCGCGTGGGCCTCACCTGTAGTTCTCGTGCCAAAGAAGGACCGGACCACCCGGTTCTGCGTGGACTACAGGGGGCTCAACGCCATTACAGCCTCTGACGCGCACCCAATGCCGCGCATCGAGGAGCTGCTTGAGAAGTTAGCTGGCGCAGAATACCTGACAATAATGGATCTGAGTCGCGGATACTGGCAGATTCCCCTGAGCCCCGAGGCGCAGGAGAAGTCCGCCTTTATCACACCCTTTGGACTGTACGAGTCCACGGTCATGCCCTTCGGCATGAAGAATGCCCCTGCCACTTTCCAGCGGATGGTCAATCTCCTGCTTCAGGGACTGGAGAAGTACGCAGTGGCGTACTTAGATGACATTGCCATCTTCAGTCCCTCCTGGGATGAACACCTGCAGCATCTCGAGGAGGTGCTCGGGCGAATTCACCAAGCAGGCCTGACTATCAAGCCGGGAAAGTGCCAGATGGGCATGAGGGAGGTTCACTACCTGGGGCACCGGGTAGGTGGAAACACCCTAAAGCCAGAGCCTGACAAAGTGGGCGTGATCGTGAACTGGCCCACTCCCAGGAACAAGAAACAGGTGATGTCCTTCCTGGGCACTGCAGGGTACTATAGGCGCTTCGTGCAGCACTATAGTAGCCTGGCAAAACCTTTGACGGACCTCACCAGGAAGAAGCTACCCCACCTCGTCAACTGGACAGATGGCTGTGAGGGGGCCTTCCAGGCGTTGAAAACAGCACTGTGCAACGCCCCTGTGTTGAAAGCCGTCGACAGCAGTCGACCGTTCTTGGTACAGACTGACGCCAGTGAGTTTGGCCTTGGTGCTGTGCTCAGCCAGGTTGACTCGGAGGACCAAGAGCACCCCGTGTTGTACCTGAGCCGGAAACTTTTGCCGAGGGAAGTGGCCTACTCCACCATCGAGAAGGAGTGCCTGGCCATAGTCTGGGCCCTGCAGCGTTTGCAGCCCTACTTGTACGGTCGCACCTTCACCGTGGTGACCGACCACAACCCTCTGCGCTGGCTAAGCACCATGTGTGGAACCAATGGCAGGTTGCTACGCTGGAGCCTTGCCCTTCAGCAATTTGACTTCACCGTTAAACACAAAGCGGGCAAAGAGCATGGTAATGCAGATGGACTCTCCCGCCAGGGTGAACCCACGGAGGTGCGCATGGAGGCATACCGAGAGGTCCTGCCGCCGTAGCGCACGCCAAAAGGGGGAGGTGTCACGATATGGTATGAAATATCATAAGTTAGTTTTCTTGCTAGCATGCGGGGGCTAAACCCCCCCCCCCCTCTCTCTGGTTCTCTTTCCTTCCCTGTGTTTCTATCTGTCTGTGTAGAAGAGCTTGCCTTGTGGGGGAGTTTTATTGACGAAAGGTATTTACGACTAGCATAGCTGCAAGAGAAATTTGTGTTAGCAGGAACTGTTAGAGAAACTTCTAGAATCATGAAAATCCTTTGTTCTGTTTTTGAAAGATATTATGCAAACCGTTTAAGTTACGAACACCAAAATATATCGTCATAATCACACTCGGAGGATCTACGCATCACTATAATCACAGGCATGTAGCTCCATCTGGTGAAGAAGTAGGGATTTCTCAGTCAGTGTGCGTGACAAATAGGACTTGTTTGGTCTCGTCGGAGTGCCCACGGTACTGCGAGATGAGTGATGGGTATGGTGCGATTATTTTATGTTCTGTGGCGAAGTTACGGGCATCAGATATATTTAATGCCCAGTGAGTGATACTGAAGAGGTAGGAGGGGTTGGAAGAGCCAGCCCTTTCTGTGAGGTCACAGCCTGCAGGTTTTAAGTTGCTGGGAGACTTTCAGGAGGCAGATTTGGAGTTTTTCCTGGACAGACCTGAGCACACCCAATGAGCTGGGACGTGTGGTTGCCTGCAATGCAATGATCTGAGAACATGTGAGTTATCTTTTTCTTCCTTTAATCCTTTTATTTTCATAATTACCTTGTACATATTTGCAATTGTCTCATTTGTAACATCTTTGTAAAATATTTTTATAAACACTGCCTAAAAATCATTTATGGGGTATATTATTTAATACTAGTTCGTTCTTCCTGCCCTAAACCGTACCCTGTCTCTGAAGGGAATTACGCTACTGTTTTTGGGGGTTTGCTCCAGACCCCTTCAATTGGAGCTGGTGGCAGCGACCGTGTGCCGGCTTTTGGGGGTCCCTGTAGCGACTGCGGCTTGATAATTATTGTTCCTGCCTGAGTGGGAGTAGTTATCGCATCGCTGCAGTGTTCCCAATAGCCAGTACATAGCAGGCAGCGTTTCCGGCGACTAATTACCCCAGGTGCAGTACCTAATCTGACCTGAGAGTAAGGGGGGCGCCAGAGAGCTGCAAGTGTTAAGTGGAACTGTAAGCGGGATAGACACAAATCCCTGCAGTTCATGGTATATTGAAGAGCAGTGGGATACCTAGAATAAGCCCCTGCTGTAAACTAAGAGGTCAATAGCCTCGTGTGTGTTTTTTCATCACATTGTGGCAGTGGAGGGATACCTGGGATAAGCCCCCTGCACATGTGATAGCCGTCTGTTGGTTTAAAGTCACCCCAATCCGTGACATATTGTGGGCAGCGGCTGAGGGATCTTGACAGTCACGGTGTGAATCGTGACAGGAGTACTAACTGTGTCAGACACTCCTTGCAATTGTCCTCCGCTGACCACAACAATGCTGCCTGTGTACCCCTGCGAGATAACTAACTGCCTTGAGCCTATTTTTATTTATTTTAGGCCTAGTAAGCCTGTCTGCGGTCCCTCCTTGCAATCCTCCTCCGCTGACCACAACAATGCTGCCTGTGTACCCATGTAACCTATTTAAAACTGCCTTGAGCCTATTTTTATTTATTTTAGGCCTAGTAAGCCTGTCTGCGGTCCCTCCTTGCAATCCTCCTCCGCTGACCACAACAATACTGCCTGTGTACCCATGTAACCTATTTAAAACTGCCTTGAGACTATTTTTATTTATTTTAGGCCTAGTAAGCCTGTCTGCGGTCCCTCCTTGAAATCCTCCTCCGCTGACCACAACAATGCTGCCTGTGTACCCATGTAACCTATTTAAAACTGCATAGAGCCTATTTTTATTTATTTTAGGCCTAGTAAGCCTGTCTGCGGTCCCTCCTTGCAATCCTCCTCCGCTGACCACAACAATGCTGCCTGTGTACCCATGTAACCTATTTAAAACTGCATAGAGCCTATTTTTATTTATTTTAGGCCTAGTAAGCCTGTCTGCGGTCCCTCCTTGCAATCCTCCTCCGCTGACCACAACAATGCTGCCCGTGTACCCCTGGAACCTATTTTAAAGTGCATAGAGCCTATTTTTTTCTTTTATTTAATATTAATAAAGCCATGATGGACTACACTGTACCACGCTACGAGCTACCCAGTTGACACTTCTTTTGCGAGAAAAGCCATCCCAACCCTCCACCAGCATGTAAAAGAGCGCATTGTCCATGCACTCTGTCAATCTGTGAGTACAAAGGTACACCTGACAAGACGCATGGACCTGTAGGCATGGCCACGGAAGATTACGTGTCCATTACGGCGCAATGGGTTAATGTGGTGGATGCATGGTCCACAGGGGACAGCCTACTAAGTCTGTCTGCAGTCCCTAATTCAAATTGTCCTCAATTCAGGTTTTCAAACTTTTTTAAAAAATAGGAAACTGCATTTGGGCTACTAGTTTGGTTGGGGCCTACTGTTGATGTCTGACGCTCCTGGGTGTTCTCCTCCTCCTTGGTGTTCTCCTCCAGGTTGCCTTGTCTGAGCTTCAACCTTCTGGCTCTCATTAAGTGCTTTTTTTTAAAAAAAAAATTGGTGGTTAGGGCCTACTAACGGTGTCTGCCGCTCCCTGGTGTTGTCCTCCACTGTATAAATCTGAGCTTCAACCTTCTGGCTCTCATTAAGTGCTTTTTTTTAAAAAAAATTGGTGGTTAGGGCCTACTAACGGTGTCTGCCGCTCCCTGGGGTTGTCCTCCACTGTATAAATCTGAGCTTCAACCTTCTGGCTCTCATTAAGTGCTTTTTTTAAAATAAATTGGTGGTTAGGGCCTACTAACAGTGTCTGCCGCTCCCTGGTGTTGTCCTCCACTGTATAAATCTGAGCTTCAACCTTCTGGCTCTCAGTAAGTGCTTTTTTTAAAAAAATTGGTGGTTGGGGCCTACTAATGTTGTCTGACGCTCCCGGGTGTTCTCCTCCTCCTGGGTGTTCTCCTCCAGGTTTCCTTGTCTGAGCTTCAACCTTCTGGCTCTCATTAAGTAGTTGTTTTTAAAAATTGGTGGTTGGGGCCTACTATCGTTGTGTGCCGCACCTTGGTGTTGTCCTGTGTTATTTTCCTGACCTTTAATCTTCAGGCTTTCGGCCTTCATTTGTAATATTAAACTGCATAGGGCCTACTAGTTGTGTTGGGCCTACTAACGGTGTCTGCCACTCATTACAGTTGTCCTTCACTGAACTAAGCAATGCTGCCTGGTTAGTCCTGTTACCAATTTTGAATTGCATTTAGCCCACTTTATTATTTGGGCCTATATCAGTGTTTCCTCCTCATCCTGCCCATTGTCCAGCCGGTGCTACATGAGTCTTGTGGTACTTTGACCCAGACCACTACATCCCCCTTGCACGCTACACAGCCACAATCTGACCCTGCTGAAAGTCAGGTTCCCCTTCCTGCATACTATACCACCTTATACAGGGACAAAGAGGAAGGTGCAGATTAAAATGCAGGTTTCTTTAACAGGTAGGGGGCATACTCTTTGGTGACGTCACAGGCACAGGGCCCCTCAGAGTATGCAAAAGTGTCGCTGCCGGTGGGAGTTGCCCCCGCCGTGCAAACACACCGCCGTACTTTGAGGGGCCCTGTGCCAGTGCCAATGCGAACGAGTGGGCCTCCCTGCTTGCTCAGGATCACAGCACTTGAAAAGTTGAAATACTTACCTCTCACTGCTCCACCGCCGTGACGTAGTCCACGTTTCCTGGGCCCACTAAAACCTTGAACCAGCCCTACCCCCCACAACTTTTGCCAAATGACCCCCAATTTCCAATGCCCAACTATTATTATAAAGTTAATTAAGATTGACAAGCTTCAGAAACAAGAATGGATGTTTTTGGCATTAAAATGGGCACTGTAGGTGTTTTCCTGGCCTCCACTCACTGCCGACTATGCTTCCCCATTGACTTGCATTGGGTTTCGTGTTCGGTCGATTCCCGACTTTTCGCGATAATCGGCCGACTTCACTCCACTCGACTTTGGACAAAGTCAGGTTTCGCAAAACCCGACTCGATCTTAAAAAAATGAAAGTCGCTCAACCCTAGTCAGGACATAAGCATTATAAGTATATTTGCAGACAATTGAGAAGGAGAAGGTTGTCTGGTATATTTTACTGGATATTTTAAAATATATTTTCAATAAATCTTCTAGTAGTTTAATCAGCTCTAGTGTCCATTGTTTCTTTGGCTTGTTTCTTCACTTTATGGCGGAGCTTCTATACCGCTTGCCCCGTTTTTTGGTCTTTTGTGTGGTCACGTAGTAACATGCCTGACTTTTTTCTGTTTTAGTGACGGAGCCAAATTTTTGAAGTATGACCAGAGTCACTTAATGTGGTAATAACTATTGAACGCTTCAACAAATCCCAGTGATCCCGAGACTGCTTTTTCATGACACATTATACTTTATGATAATGGTAAACTTAGGTCGATATGCTTTGTGTTTATTTATAAAAAATATCAGAAATTTGAGAAAAATGTTAATAAATGTGCAATTTTTAAACTTCGAATGATTATCCCTTTAATCCAGATAGTCATACCACAGAAAAGCATTAATAAATAACATTTCCCACATGTCTGATTTACATCAGCATCATTTGTAAAATGTTATTTTATTTTGTTAGCATTTTAGGAGGTTTACAAATGTAACAGTAATTTTTCATTTTTTCAAGGAAATTTGCAAAATTAATTTTTTTTAGGGACCTATCCAGGTTTGAAGTGACTTTGGGCTCCTATATATTGGTGAACCCCCAAACGTGATACCATTTTAAAAACAGCACCCCCTGACATATTGAAAACTGCAGTCAGGTAGTTTATTAACCCTTCAGGTGATTTTCAGAAATTAATGCGAAGTGGCATGACAGAAATGAAAATGTGTATTTTTACCACCTAAATGTCTCTAACTTCTGAACAGGTTACAACAGCCGTCAGACTAAGGCCGCTATTTGGTCATGAATTGCTATGGCAAACATCAGGACCACACAGTCATGATCAGAGAGCACCAATTAGGTTAAATAGGAAGCGCCCACACTCTGTTAACCATTTATACGTTGTAGTCACTATTGACAGCAGCATGTAAGGGGTTAAACAGATATGTACGATGCAAGCACTGATCGTGGCTGATACAGCAATTTGTCAGTTATAGTGTACAGCCGACAGCTGCTGGATTGTCACCTGTATGAGGATGCTATTCTCTTCTATCTCAGGTCAGTTAAAAGATGTATTGGCTGTCATTAAGGGGTTAACACCTTTACCCCCCAAGGGTGGTTTGCATGTTAATGACCAGGCCAATTTTTAAAATTCTGACCACTGTACTGTCCCTTTATGAGGTTATAACTCTGGAAACTTCAAGGGATCCCAGTGATCCTGACATTGTTTTCTCGTGATATGTTGTACTTAATGATAGTGGTAAAATTTCTTTGATATTACTTGTGTTTATTTGTGAAAAAAAAAAACGGAAATTTGGCGAAAATTTCGCATTTTTCCAGCTTTGAATTTTCACGCCCTTAAATCACAGAGATACACAAAATACTCAATAAGTAACATTTCCCACACGTCTACTTTACATCAGCACAATTTTGGAACCAACATTTTTTTGTGTTAGGGAGTTACAGTTGTGGCCAAAAGTATTGACACCCCTGTAATTCTGTCAGATAATACTCAGTTTCTTACTGAAAATGATTGCAATCACAAATTCTTTTGTGTTTTTTCATTTAAGACAAATTAAATGAAGATGATAATATCAAAGAGAATGAAGCAAAAAGCAAAAAAATTGATCATTTCACACAAAACTCCAAAAATGGGGCAGACAAAAGTATTGGCACCCTCAGCCTAATACTTGGTTGCACAACCTTTAGCCAAAATAACTGCGACCAACCGCTTCCAGTAACCATCAATGAGTTTTTTACAATGCTCTGCTGGAATTTTAGACCATTCTTCTTTGGCAAACTGCTCCAGGTCCCTGATATTTGAAGGGTGCCTTCTCCAAACTGCCATTTTTAGATCTCTCCACAGGTGTTCTATGGGATTCAGGTCTGGACTCATTGCTGGCCACCTTAGAAGTCTCCAGTGCTTTCTCTCAAACCATTTTCTAGTGCTTTTTGAAGTGTGTTTTGGGTCATTGTCCTGCTGGAAGACCCATGACATCTGAGGGAGACCCAGCTTTCTCACACTGGGCCCTACATTATGCTGCAAAATTTGTTGGTAGCCTTCAGACTTCATAATGTCATGCACACGGTCAAGCAGTCCAGTGCCAGAGGCAGCAAAGCAACCCCAAAACATCAGGGAACCTCCGCCATGTTTGACTGTAGGGACCGTGTTCTTTTCTTTGAATGCCTCTTTTTTTCTCCTGTAAACGCTATGTTGATGCTGTGAAGAAACCAGATTGTATCTTAATTTCCCAGACAACCATGTTTTGCAAAAACAAAAGAACTGGCTTTTTATCTGTATATTGGCTTGTGAATTTAAGTTTTTATGTCTGGTGGGTGAAGAAGACAGACTGCCCACTGATATACTATCTAACATACTGTGTAAAGGTACCGTCACACTCAGCGACGCTGCAGCGATATAGACAACGAGCCGATCACTGCAGCGTCACTGTTTAGGTCGCTGTAGAGACGTCAAACACAGCAGCTCCAGAACGATGCAGGAGCGATCCTGTGACGTAACGGTGACTCACTTATCGTTCTCACAGGTCGTTAGCTCCATGTAAAACATTGCTGGCATCGTTGCTTTTTCTGTCAAACACGACGATACATGCCGACCTGACGACCAAATAAAGTTCTGGACTTCTAGCTCCGACCAGCGATATCACAGTGGGATCCAGATAGCTGCTGCGTGTCAAACACAACGAGATCGCTAACCAGGACGCTGCAACGTCACGGATCGTTGTCGTTCTCGTTGTAAAGTTGCTGAGTGTGAAGGTACCTTAAGTCTGTAATAGTGACTGTACATTGAGTGTGTTAAGCTTTGTTTATTGATTTGTGCTTATATGCTAATAGTGCTACTTAATCCCATCACCATTGTTTACCTTATCTTGATGTTGGACTGAGGGTACTGTCACACAATGCAATTTTGATCGCTACGACGGCACGATCCGTGACGTCGCAGCGTCGTATGATTATCGCTCCAGCGTCGTAGACTGCGGTCACACTGTGCAATCACGGTGCTGGAGCGATGCCGAAGTCCCCGGGTAACCAGGGTAAACATCGGGTTACT
Source organism: Ranitomeya variabilis (assembly GCF_051348905.1). Classification (NCBI taxonomy): domain Eukaryota; kingdom Metazoa; phylum Chordata; class Amphibia; order Anura; family Dendrobatidae; genus Ranitomeya; species Ranitomeya variabilis. The sequence goes on along the minus strand of NC_135238.1, from coordinate 104,500,082 downwards.
AAGCGCAGGGCCACGCTTAGTAACCCGATGTTTACCCTGGTTACCAGCGTAAACGTAAAAAAAACAAACAGTACATACTTACATTCCGGTGTCTGTCCCCCGGCGTTCTGCTTCTCTCCACTGTGTAAGCACCATAGCCGGAAAGCAGAGCGGTGACGTCACCGCGTCACCGCTGTGCTCGCTTCCCGGCCGGCAGGCGCTCACAGTGCAGAGAAGCTGAGACGCCGGAGGACAGACACCGGAATGTGAGTATGTACGGTTTGTTTTTTTTACGTTTACGCTGGTAACCAGGGTAAACATCGGGTTACTAAGCGCGGCCCTGCGCTTAGTTACCCGATGTTTACCCTGGTTACAAGCGAACACATCGCTGGATCGCTGTCACACACAATGATCCAGCGATGTCAGCGGGTGATCAAGCGACGAAAGAAAGTTCCAAACGATCTGCTACGACGTACGATTCTCAGCGGGGTCCCTGATCGCTGCTGCGTGTCAGACACTGCGATATCGTAACGATATCGCTAGAACGTCACGAATCGTACCGTCGTAGCGATGAAAATTGCACTGTGTGACAGTACCCTGAAAGACCCTGGGTAATTCTAAAAATAGCTTACATGCTGTGAAGAAACCAGATTGTATCTTAATTACCCAGACAGCTACGTTTTTGCAAACCAATAAGAACTGAATTTTCATCTGTATATTGGCTTGTGCATTTAAGTGTTTATGTCTGGTTTTTCAAGAGGACAGACTTGCAGACTGATATCATTTAAAGGGAACCTGTCACCCCGTTTTTTCGGTATGAGATAAAAATACTGTTAAATAGGGCCTGAGCTGTGCATTACAATAGTGTAGTTTGTGGACCCCGATTCCCCACCTATGCTGCCGAAATACGTTACCAAAGTAGTCGTTTTCGCCTGTCAATCAGGCTGGTCAGGTCAGATGGGCGTGGTGTCTTCCCCCAGATCTTGCGTAGTTTTCCGTTGGTGGCGTAGTGGTGTGCGCATGTCCAAGGTCCCGAATCCTGCACAGGGGTGTGAAAATAGCAGCGATGTCCGTTATTCCATTGGTGGTCGGTGGGCGCGGCCATCTTGCTTTGGCCGCGCGTGCGCAGAAGCGGCGCTCTGCTGGCCGCGGCTTCAGGAAAATGGCCGCGGGCATCCGCGCGTGCGCAGATGGCTATCGCGGCGGCCATTTTCGTGAAGCCGAGATGCGAACTCTGCTTCACGAAATTTTTTTTGTTAGGGAGTTAAGGGTTAAAAGTTGACCAGCAATTTCTCATTTTTACAACACCATGTTTTTTTTAGGGACCACATTTGAGGGGTCTATATAATAGAAAATAAATAAGTGTGACACCATTCTAAAAACTGCACCCCTCAAGCTGCTCAAAACCACATTCAAGAAGTTTATTAACCCTTTACGTACTTCACAGGAACTGAAACAATGTGGAAGAAAAAAATGAACATTTAACTTTTTTTTGCAAACAGAAATTTAACCACATATTTTGTTGTGCAATTTCTCCTGAGTACGCCGATACCACCCCATATGTGGAGGTAACCCACTGTTTGGGCGCACCGCAGAGCTTGGAAGTGAAGGAGCGCCGTTTGACTGTTTCAATGCAGAATTGGCTGGAATTGAGATCGGACGCCATGTCGCGTTTGGAGAGCCCCTAATATGCCTAAACAGTGGAAACCCCCCACAAGTGACACCATTTTGGAAACTAGACCCCCCATGGAACTTATCTAGATGTGTAGTGAGAACTTTGAATGCCCAAAGAAGTTTATAATGCAGAGTCGTGAAAATAAAAAATATTTTTTTTTTAACAAAAAAAGATTTTTTAGCCCCCAAGTTTTTATTTTCACAAGGGTAACAAGAGAAATTGGACCCCAAATGTTGTTGTCCAATTTGTCCTGAGTATGCTGGTACCCCATATGTGGGGGTAAACCACTGTTTGGGCGCATGGCTGAGCTCGGAAGGGAAGGAGCGCCATTTTGGAATGCAGACTTTGATAGAATTGTCTGCTGGCGTTATGTTGCGTTTGCAGACCCCTAATGTACCTAAACAGTAGAAACTCCCAACAAGTGACCCCATTTTGCAAAATAGACCCCCCAAGGAACTTATCTAGATGTGTAGTGAGAACTTTGAATGCCCAAGTGCATCACAGAAGTTTATAATGCAGAGTAGTGAAAATAAAAAATATATATTTTTCCCACAAAAAAGATTTTTTAGCCCCCAAATTTTTATTTTCACAAGGGTAACAAGAGAAATTGGACCCCAAATGTTGTTGTCCAATTTGTCCTGAGTATGCTGGTACCCAATATGTGGGGGTAAACCACTGTTTGGGCACACGGCAGAGCTCGGAAGAGAAGGAGCGCCATTTTGGAATTCAGACTTCGATAGAATTGTCTGTGGGTGTTATGTTGCGTTTGCAGAGCCCCTGATGTACCTAAACAGTAGAAACCCCCCACAAGTGACCACATTTTGGAAACTAGACCCCCTAAGGAACTTATCTAGATATGTGATGTGGTGAGAACTTTGAATGCTCAAGTGCTTCACAGAAGTTTATAATGCAGAGTAGTGAAAATAAAAAAATATTTTTTTTCCCACAAAAAAGATTTTAGCCCCCAAGTTTTTATTTTCACAAGGTTAACAGGAGAAATTGGACCCCAAAAGTTGTTGTCCAATTTATCCAGAGTACGCCGATGCCCCATATGTGGGGGTAAACCACTGTTTGGGCGCACGGCAGAGCTCAGAAGGGAGGGAGCACCATTTGACTTTTTTATTGCAAAATTGTCTGTCGTGTTTGGAGACCCCCTGATGTACCTAAACAGTGGAAACCCCCCAATTCTAACTCCAACCCTAACTCCAACACACTCCTAACCCTAATTTCAACCCGATCCATAATCCTAATCACAACCCTAACGATAATCACAACCCTAACCCCAAAACAGCCCTAATCTCAACTCTAACCATAACCCTAATCAAAACCCTAAATCCAACACACCCCTAACCCTAATCTCAACCCTAACCTCAAACCTAACCCTAATCCCAATACACCCCTAACCCTAATCCCAACCCTAATCCCAACTCTAATCCCAAACGTAACCCTAATCCCAACCGTAACCCTAATACCAACCCTAATCCAAACCCTAAACCTAATCCCAACTCTATCCCTAACTTTAGCCCCAACCCTAACCCTAATTTTAGCCCCAACCCTAGCCCTAACCCTAACTTTAGCCCCAATCCTAACCCTAAATTTAACCCTAACCCTAGCCCTAACTTTAGCCCCAACCCTAACCCTAAGGCTACTTTCACACTTGCGTCATGTGGCATCCGTCACAATCCGTCGTTTTGGACAAAAAATGGATCCTGCAAATGTGCCCACAGGATGCCTTTTTTGCCCATAGACTTGTATTACCGACGGATGGCCACACGTCGTGTCCATCGTGCACTGGATCCGTTGTGTTTTGGCGGACCGTCGTCACAAAAAAAGTTCAATGTAACCTTTTTTTTGTACGTCGCGTCCGCCATTTCCGCGCATGCGTGGCCGTAACTCTGCCCCCTCCTCCCCAAGACAGACTGGGCAGCGGATGCGTTGAAAAACTGCATCCACTGCCCACGTTGTGCACAATTTTCAAAACGTGCATCGGTACGTCGGGCTGACGCATTGCGACCGCCCCTTACCGACGCAAGTGTGAAAGAAGCCTAAGGCTACTTTCACACTAGCGTCGTACTTGGCTCATCGAAAAAAGATGGTGGCGCCCATCGGGAGCCATGAGGAGCACCGGGGGAGATAGTTGAGTATTGGGGGGCTATTGGGGGCCATCGGGGACAATATTTCTCTGTCCTCCGATGTGCGATCACATCGGAGGACAGAGAAATTAAATGGCAAATCGCGTTTTTTTTTGTTGCGACCGCCGGTAAATGGTTAATTACCGGCGATCACAACTCGGGGGTCGGTAAAACCCCCCCGAATCATGTTCTCTGGGGTCTCGGCTACCCTCGGCAACCAAGATCCCAGAGAAAATTCGACTCTGGGGGGCGCTATTCACTTTTTCCACAGCGCCGTTAATTAATTAACGGCGCTGTGGTTTAAGTACCCTTAGCGGCCGCCGTTAAAAGGCGTATCGGCGGTCGTTAAGGGGTTAATCCCATCACCATTGTTTACCTTTTCTTAATGTTGGACTGAAAGACTCTGGGTGGTTCTAAGGGTAGCTTACATGCCTTGGGTATAAAGAGACTGAAGTAACACAGAGCTAGGAGCCAGACATTCTGCAAACCACCCAACAGACAAGAGAAAGGACTGCAGCCAATTCATCATGGCACCATCAGGAGGGACACTGATCTAGGATTCTATAGGATACAACCTAGAGGTTTTTGGCTCCGGTTGGAAGGACACAGATCTGATCCAGTGACCATCTCTGAACCATGGACCTGTTTGGAGAAAGCCAGGGTTGGGACCCGCTGGTCGCCTGGTTCCATGGAGATGGTCAGATAAGCTAGGTGGTGACTCTCGTGTCAACTGGCTTTGGACCTTATATGGACTCTATGGACAGTTCTTGGTCATCTCCCTATGCTTATCGTTACCCCTTCTCTGTGCGTTCATCCACAGATGGAGTAGCGACCCTGGGAGCTCTGACATCATGTCATACTGGAAATACCTGGAGACGCAGTGATATTTTATATGCGCCCATGTACCCATACAATTCCAGGCATGTTGGGAATGTTCTGTTTGCTATTGTGTGCTGTGGTTCAATAAAGTATTGCCACCCTGTTTTACCTTAAAGGGAACCTGTCACCCCGTTTTTTCCGTATAAGATAAAAATACTGTTAAATAGGGCCTGAGCTGTGCATTACAATAGTGTATTTTGTGGACCCCGATTCCCCACCTATGCTGCCGAAATACATTACCAAAGTAGCCGTTTTCGCCTGTCAATCAGGCTGGTCTGGTCAGATGGGCGTGGTGTCTTCCCCCAGATCTTGCTTATTTTTCCGTTGGTGGCGTAGTGGTTTGCGCATGCCCAAGTCCAGAATCCACTGCACAGGGGAGGGAAAAGAGCGCGATCTGCGCTATTCCCCTGGTGATCGTGGGGGCGGCCATCTTCCTGTGGCCGCGCGTGCGCAGATTGAGCGCTCTGCTGCCCAGGGCTTCAGGAAAATGGCCGCGGGATGCCGCGCGTGCGCAGATGGAGATCGCGGCGGCCATTTTCCTGAAGCAGAGTTCGCATCTCTGCTTCAGGAAAATGGCCGCCGCGATCTCCATCTGCGCACGCGCGGCATCCCGCGGCCATTTTCCTGGCCTACCATACAGTCCCTTTTCATTCAGACGCTGACGGATAGTACAGGTTGACACTGTTGTACCCTCGGACTGCAGGGCAGCTTGAACTTGTTTGGATGTTAGTCGAGGTTCTTTATCCAACATCCGCACAATCTTGCGTTGAAATCTCTTGTCAATTTTTCTTTTCTGTCCACATCTAGGGAGGTTAGCCACAGTGCCATGGGCTTTAAACTTCTTGATGATACTGCGCACGGTAGACACAGGAACATTCAGGTCTTTGGAGATGGACTTGTAGTCTTGAGATTGCTCATGCTTCCACACAATTTGGTTTCTCAAGTCCTCAGACAGTTCTTTGGTCTTCTTTCTTTTCTACATGTTCAATGTAGTACACACAAGGACACAGGACAGAGGTTGAGTCAACTTTAATCCATGTAAACTGGCTGCAAGTTTGATTTAGCTATTGCCAACACCTGTTAGGTGCCACAGGTAAGTTACAGGTGCTGTTAATTACACAAATTAGAGAAGCATCACATGATTTTTGGAACAGTGCCAATACTTTTGTCCGCCCCCTTTTTTATGTTTGGTGTGGAATTATATTCAATTTGGCTTTAGGACAATTCTTTTTGTGTTTTTTCATTTAGGACAAATTAAATGAAGATAATAATACCAAAGAATTTGTGTTTGCAATCATTTTCAGGAAGAAACAGTATTATCTGACAGAATTGCAGGGGTGTCAATACTTTTGGCCACAACTGTATAAGGGTTAAAATTTGACCAGCGATTTCTCATTTTTACTACACCATTTTTTTTTTAGGGACCACATCACATTTGTCACTTTGAGGGGTCTATATGATAGAAAATATAATAAAAAAGTGACACCATTCTAAAAAGTGCACCCCTCAAGGTGCTCAAAACCACATTCAAGAACATTCAAGAAGTTTATGAACCCTTCAGGTGCTTCACAGGAATTTTTGGAATGTTTAAAAAAAAAATGAACATTTAAGTTTTTTTTCACAAAAAAATTACTTCAGATCCAATTTGTTTTATTTTACCAAGAGTAACAGAAGAAATTGGACCCCAAAAGTTGACCACCTAAGGAACTTATCTAGATATGTGGTGAGCACTTTGAACCCCCAAGGGCTTCACAGAAGTTTATAATGTAGAGCCGTACAAATAAAAAATAATTTTTTTTTCACAAAAATAATCTTTTCGCCCCCAATTTTTTATTGCTCTCAGGAGGCGCCGGCAAGCCACCTTCCTGCAGGACCCAGAAAGACCCTGCGGCCATCTTGGATCCGGGGGCCTGCAGGGAGGACATATGAGACCTTCTTAACAACGCGATCACATCGCATTGTTCAGAGGGTCTCAGGGAAGCACGCAGGGAGCCCCCTCCCTGCCTGATGCTTCCGTATGCCGCCGGAACACTGCGATCTTGTTTGATCGCAGTGTTTCGGGGGTTAATGTGCCGGGAGCGGTCCATGACCGCTCCTGGCACTAGTGCTGGATGTTAGCTGTGATAATCAGCTGACACCAGGCCGCGATCCACCCATGAGCACGGCTGATCGCATATGACGTACTATCCCGTCGATGGTCATACGGGCCCGGGTCACCTCGACGGGATAGTGCGTCAGATGTCAGAAAGGGGATAAAATGTAAAACAGTCTGCACAGGCATGTATGAAACTTGTACAGGTGCTATTGAGACCTCTGACTATTTATACACTTCCCTGTGCACTTATACAAAGGATGTGCCTAAGGAATTACAACAAATTATCTGCCTGCAAGATGTAACACAGAATGTATTAAGTTTATAATTAAAAAATACCAACCTTTAAGGTTATAGGCACCTTCGCTGAATTCCAGTTGAAACACATCATAAATTGATCGGTTACAGTCCAAGGTCCCGGTCACTTTACGGCACCCTATGAAGCCATGCTCTCCCCTCAAGACAATTAATGGACGATTAATGAGTTTCATCAGGAATTGTTCAGATTCCACTGGGGGGGGGGGGAAATATTTTTACAAAATCATAAAAAATGTCAGATCTACACCTTAATACCAGTGAATAGCAGATTTATTTTGATATTTGTGCTCTCTTATAACAATAACATTCTATTTAACCTTTCATGAATGTTTCTAGAGGCAGTTTTTAGATCGTGAAAAATTTAAACCCAAATTATTACAGTCTCTTTGTGGATGTGGTGGTACCTTAGAAGTGTACTTTCTTCCTTAGTGAGGTAGTCTGGTCACTTGGGGAAAATATGCTTCAGCAGATGTCACAATGCAGAAGACCGAGCCATAAGAGAGGCTCACAGGATAAAGCACAAGAACCAACACACTGCAAATCAAGAGGAATGCTGGAGGGAGTGTGCTACAGTAAATGTCAAAGAAAAAGACCAAGTGACCATACTAAAAAGTGAGTAAACGAATAAAGTAAACAGTCCTTTCACAGAAAAAAAATCTATACTGTCTCTTGGAGTACGGATATTTTGGAGTCAGTATTTGGAAGCCATAAGCAGACATGGAGCCTACATTGCGAAAAAGCTAAAAAACCACTGGATTCATACACCTGTGTTTTATGGTGACAGTATGGACTAGATCCACAGACCCTAAGGCCGGTGTCACACACGTATAAAAATACGGTCCTTTTTTTTTTGACCAAATACGCAGAAATGTTCCCTGAACAGTGATCTGTATGTTATCCGTTGGCAAGGTGTGGCTGTGTATTTTGCGCATGTAAACCTAAGTATGGCATCCGTACGGCAAAATTTTCTCCCCGGCTTGCAAAGTGGACATACAGTATAATGGATCCATGGACTCAAATAGTCGTGAAAACACATACATATATATATATATATATATATATATATATATATATATATATATATATATATATATATATATATATATATATATATACACACAGTTAGGTCCATATATATTTGGACAGAGACAACATTTTTCTAATTTTGGTTATTACCACAATTGGACATTACCACAATTAATTTTGAACAAAACAATTCAGATGCAGTTGTAGTTCAGACTTTCAGCTTTCATTTGAGAGTATCCACATTAAAATTGGATGAAGGGTTTGGGAGTTTCAGCTCCTTAACATGTGCCACCTTGTTTTTAAAAGGACCAAAAGTAATTGGACAGATTCAATAATTTTAAATAAAATGTTCATTTCTAGTACTTGGTTGAAAATCCTTTGTTGGCAATGACTGCCTGAAGTCTTGAACTCATGAACATCACCAGACGCTGTGTTTCCACCTTTTTGATGCTCTGCCAGGCCTTCACTGCGGTGGTTTTCAGTTGCTGTTTGTTTGTGGGCCTTTCTGTCTGAAGTTTAGTCTTTAACAAGTGAAATGCATGCTCAATTGGGTTGAGATCAGGTGACTGACTTGGCTATTCAATAATATTACACTTCTTTGCTTTAATAAACTCCTGGGTTGCTTTGGCTTTATGTTTTGGGTCATAGTCCATCTGTACTATGAAACGACGACCAATCAGTTTGGCTGCATTTGGCTGGATCTGAGCACACAGTATGTCTCTGAATACCTCAGAATTCATTCGGCTGCTTCTGTCCTGTGTCACATCATCAATAAACACTAGTGACCCAGTGCCACTCGCAGCCATGCATGCTCAAGCCATCACACTGCCTCCGCCGTGTTTTACAGAAGATGTGGTATGCTTTGGATCATGAGCTGTACCACACCTTCGCCATACTTTTCTCTTTCCATCATTCTGGCAGAGGTTGATCTTGGATTCATTTGTCCAAAGAATGTTCTTCCAGAACTGTGCTGGCTTTTTTAGATGTTTTTTTGCAAAGTCCAGTCTAGCCTTTTTATTCTTGATGCTTATGAGTGGCTTGCACCGTGCCGTGAACCCTCTGTATTTACTTTCATGCAGTCTTCTCTTTATGGTAGATTTGGATATTGATACGCCTACCTCCTGGAGAGTGTTGTTTACTTGGTTGGCTGTTGTGAAGGGGTTTATCTTCACCATGGAGATTATTCTGCGATCATCCACCACTGTTGTCTTCCGTGGGCGCCCAAGTCTTTTTGCATTGATGAGTTCACCAGTGCTTTCTTTCTTTCTCAGGATGTACCAAAGTGTAGATTTCTCGGATGGGTTTTTTCTGTTTTCGTAGCTTAAGGATGGCTTGTTTCACCTGCATGGAGAGCTCCTTTGACCGCATGTTTACTTCACAGCAAAACCTTCCAAATGCAAGCACCTCACCTCAAATCAACTCCAGGCCTTTTATCTGCTTAATTGAGAATGACATAACGAAGGGATTGCCCACACATGTCCATGAAATAGCTTTGGAGTCAACTGTCCAATTACTTTTGGTCCCTCTAAAAACAGGGTGGCACATGTTAAGGAGCTGAAACTCCTAAACCCTTCATCCAATTTTAATGTGGATACCCTCAAATGAAAGCTGAAAGTCTGAACTTCACCTGCATCTGAATTGTTTTGCTTAAAATTCATTGTGGTAATGTCTATAACCAGAATTAGAAAAATGTTGTCTCTGTCCAAATATATATGGACCTAACTGTATATAGCAAAAAAGCCGGTAATTCAATTGTCGGCTTTTGCTAAATAATTCCCGAACCCGACAGGATAGGAGACATGGCTTACATACAGAAAACCATTGCATATCCGTTATATTTTTATATATCCCTCACTAATAATGTTAGTAGTGTTTGTGTGTAAAATTTGGGAGCTGTAGGTGTTACAGTAAAGGGTTAATTCATGGAAAATATTGGCGAGGGCACCCACATAATATTCTCCGCCAGAGAGGGCAAGCCAGTGACTGAGGGCAGACAATAGCCTAGAGAGGGACCATGGTTATTGCCTCCCTCCCCCCCCGGCTAAAAACATCTGCCACCAGCCACCCCAGAAAAGGCGTATCTGTAAGATGCGCCTTTTCCGGCACTTAGCCTCTCTCTTTCTGAATATTTTCCCACGCTACAGTTCATATGAGGTCATGCCGCCAGGGGGTGGAGCTTCGGTGACATCACCGCTAGTCACTGAAGCTCCACCCCCTACATTTCATTCATTCCCCAGTCTTTTACAGAAGGTGGCGGCAGCATCACCACTGCTCCCGGTTGTAAATAAATTTAACCCCATGAGATGGATTACTGCATGGGACATGACTGTACGGCGGACAGGTATGGGATATTGTTTTTACAGGAGAACGAGAGTCTTCGGTTGGATTGAGTGTAAAATAAACATATGAAAAACATGTGTTTCTGTCCTTCAACAAAACACTATTCTTAATGTGTGTATTTTTAACCCTTTCAGACTATTGGATTAATGAGAATAATAATCGTTTTAGCAGTCCGTTAAACCGACTGCATTACACTGCGGTGTAACACAGTCTGTTAACGCTGCTATTAACACTGTGTGACAAACTTTTTACTATTGATGCTGCCTATGCAGCATCAATAGTAAAAAGATATAATGTTAAAAATAATTTAAAAAAAAAAAAGGTGCTATTCTCACCCTCACGTCCACCGATGTGCGCGAGTGGCGAGGCTGCTGCCAGCTTCCTTTCCCAGAGACGCATTACGAAATTACCAAGATGACTTAGCGGTCTCGCACGCATCGGGACAACTTCGGTGGATGCCGGAGGGTGAGTATATAATTATTTTTTATTTTATTTATTTATTTATTTTTTTTTTTAACAGAGATATGGTGCCCACACTGCTGTATACTATGTGGGCTGTTATATACTGCGTGACTGATATATACTATGTGGGCAGTGTTATATACGTGGCTGCTATATACTACATGGCTTCTATATACTATGTGGCTGCTATATACCACGTGGCTGTGCTATATACTATGTGGCTGCTATATACTACGTGGCTCTGCTGTATACTACGTGGCTCTGCTATATACTACGTGGCTGTTTGTTATATAGTACGTGGGCTGTGTTATATACTACGTGGTTGTGCTATATACTACGTGGCTGTGCTATATACTACGTGGCTGTGCTATATACTACGTGGCTGTGCTATATACTACGTGGCTGTGCTAAATACTACATACTACGTGGCTGTGTTATATACTACATGGCTGTACTATATCCTGCACCCCGAACCCCCGACATCCTGCGACCAATCAGCGAAAGACGCAGTCCAGCCGCGCATTGACACGGGATTTTAACCACGCTTCGCTGATTGTTCGTGCCCGGCCGGCCGCAACCAATCAGCGATATTGGCACGGGATTTAAACACCGATTCAGTGAATGGTCGCGCATGGCCGGCCGCGACCAATCAGTGATATTAGAGCGGTATTTAAACACCGCTTCGGTCATTGGTCGTGCCCGGCAGGCCGCGACCAATCAGCGATATTGGTGCGGGATTTAAATACCGCTTCAGTAATTGGTAGCTCACGGCCGGCCGCGACTAATCAGCGATATTGGCACGGTATTTAAACACTGCTTTGGTCATTGGTCATGCCCGGCCGGCCGCGACCAATCAGCGACAGGCGCAGTCTGGCCGCGATTTGGCGCCAGATTTGAACCACGCTTCGCTGATCAGCCAGCCGGGCGCGACCAATCAGCGATATTGGAGAGGAATTTAACCCCCACTCCCAGCGCGACAACATACTGTTTCCCTGAAAATAGGGTGCCCCCGAAAGTAAGGAATGCTAGGGGGGGCACTGTGCCTGTTAATATAAGGCACCCCCCGAAAATAAGGCATACCTTGTTCTGGTAAAAGGAAAGTTTGGGGTCACCTCCCGCCTCCCACCACTTCCCACCCCCCGTCCGCTTGCAGAGAAATACTCCCCCAGCTCCCACGATGCCTCCTCTCAGCGCCGGCAGCTTGTCCTGTGAGCGGTCACGTGGTACCGCTCATTACAGTGATGAATATGCGCATATTCATCACTGTAATGAGCGGTACCACGTGACCGCTCACACAGGACAAGCTGCCAGCGCTGAGAGGAGGCATTGCGGGAGCTGGGTGAGTATTTCTCTGCAAGCGGGCGGGCACGCGGGGGGTGGGGAGGGGGGAGGTGACCCCAAACTTTCTTTTTAACAAAAAAAAATTGATTTTTCATTCCTTCTCTCCTGCGAGCGCTGCAGGGGAGAAGAGATGAATGCCGCCTTCAGAACCACACGCAGGGGACAGCGCTTACTGTAGCGCTGTCTCTCCTGCATGGGCCGTGTGGTTCTCAGGCGGCACACGACTGCTGCCGCACGTGTGCCACACTGATGTGCCACATGAGCACAAGGACACACAGATAACTCCGGTACCGTTTTCTCCGGTACCAGAATTATCTGGACGAGTGAGACTGGCCTATGAAAGTGAAAGTGTGTGTCAATGTATGGGTGTGTGTGTGTGTGTGTCTGTGCGTGTGTGTACGGTACACACATGGGAGGCTGCAGTGGGATACTGTGATAATAGGAGGCTGCATGTTGTGAACTCTGTTTTTGGGCTCCCTCTTGTGGTCACAAGTGGTACTGTGTGAGTGCTGTCTTTGGGCTCCCTCTGGTGGCTCTTTGTGTCTCTCTGCAGGTCTGAGGGGGATCAGCTGTCTCGTTATCTGTTAGCTGGTTTCCTATTTAGCTCACCTGGATTTTCAGTGTTTGCCTGCTGTCGATGTATTCAGTGCTATCTTGATCCTCCTGAATTCCTCGTTCAAACGTTCACCGGCTACCTTCAGTGTGTTTGGTTAGGATCAGGTTTTGCGGTCAGTCCAGTTACCACCTCCCTAGAGCTCGTTCTATGTTCAGTAACTTAGCTAGTTCATTCTGTGATCCTCAGCCACTAAGGATCATAACAGCTGCAGTGGGATACCGGGATGATGGGAGGCTGCAGTGGGATGATGGGAGGCTGCAATACTGTACTGTAGAATGATGGGGGCTGTAATGGAATGATGGGGGTGCTGTATTGGGGACTGTAAAGAGATGATGAGGGCTGCAACGGGATGATGGGAATATTTGGGGCTGCAAAATAATGATTGGGGCTGCTACGGTAAAGGAACTGCTGTGGGTGATTGTTACGGTAGCGGTACAGTGTCCAGAAAGTGTGTGGGAGCCATTTTAGAGCCCTTATGTTTTGTGGCCCTGTTCTTTTTCTTGAGAAAATAAGACACCCCCCCCCCCCCCCCCCCCCCGAAAAAAGACATGGGGCAACTTTCGGAGCAAAAATTAATATAGGACGGTATCTTATTTTTGGGGAAACAGGGTACATACATACATATTCTAGAATACTCGATGCATTAGAATCGGGCCACCATCTAGTTATATACAGTACAGACCAAAGGTTTAGACACACCTTCTCATTTAAAGATTTTTCTGTATTTTCATGACTATGAAAATTGTAAATTCACACTGAAGACATCAAAACTATGAATTAACACATGTGGAATTATATGCTTAACAAAAAAGTGTGAAACAACTAAATATGTCTTATATTCTAGGTTCTTCAAAGTAGCCACCTTTTGCTTTGATGACTCTTTGCACACTCTTGGCTTTCTCTTGATGAGCTTCACTGGTTATCACTTGAAAGGTGTGCCATGTCAGGTTTAATAAGTGGGATTTCTTTCCTTATAAATGGGGTTGGGACCATCAGTTGTGTTGAGCAGAATCTGGTGGATACACAGCTGATAGTCCTACTGAATAGACTATTAGAATTTGTATTATGGCAAGAAAAAAGCAGCTAAGTAAAGAAAAACGAGTGGCAATCATTGGGAAAACTTTGAAAGTGTCCCCAAGTGCAGTTGCAAAAACCATCAAGAGCTACAAAGAAACTAGCTCACATGGGGACCGCACCAGGAAAGGAAGACCAAGAGTCACCTCTGCTTTTGAGGATACGTTTATCCGAGTCACCAGCCTCAGAAATCACAGGTTAACAGCAGCTCAGATCAGAGACCAGGTCAATGCCACACAGAGTTCTAGCAGCAGACACATCTCTACAACAATTGTTAAGAGGAGACTTTGTGCAGCAAGCCTTCATGGTAAAATGGCTGCTTGGAAACCACTGCTAAGGACAGGCAACAAGCAAGAGAGAGACTTGTTTGGGCTAAAGAATACAAGGAATGGAGATTAGACCAGTGGAAATCTGTGCTTTGGTCTGATGAGTCCAAATTTGAGATCTTTGGTTCCAACCACTGTCTTTGTGCGAAGCAGAAAAGGTGAACGGATGGACTGTACATGCCTGGTTCCCACCATGAAGCATGGAGGAGGAGGTGTGATGACGTGGGGGTGCTTAGCTGGTGATACTGTTGGGGATTTATTCAAAATTGATGGCATACTGAACCAGCATGGCTACCACAGCATCTTGCAGTGGCATGCTACTCCGTCCGGTTTGCGTTTAGTTGGACCATCATTTATTTTTCAACAGGACAATGACCTCAAACACACCTCCAGGCTGTGTAAGGGCTATTTGATCAAGAAGGAGAGTGATGGGGTCCTACGTCAGATGACCTGGCCTCCACAGTCACCAGACCTGAACCCAATCAAGTTTTTTTGGGGTGAGCTCGACTGCAGAGTGAAGGCAAAAGGGCCAACAAGTGCCAAGCATCTCTGGGAACTCCTTCATGATTGTTGGAAGACCATTTCCGGTGACTACCTCTTGAAGCTCATCAAGAGAATGCCAAGAGTGTGCAAAGCAGTCATCAAAGATAAAGGAGGCTACTTTGAAGAACCTAGAATATAAGACATATTTTTAGTTGTTTCACACTTTTTTGTTAAGTATATAATTCCACATGTGTTAATTCATAGTTTTGATGTCTTCAGTTTGAATTTACAATTTTCATAGTCATGAAAATACAGAAAAATCTTTAACGCCTTCATGACCCAGCCTATTTTGGCCTTAATGACCTAGCCGTTTTTTGCAATTCTGACCAGTGTCCCTTTATGAGGTAATAACTCAGGAACGCTTCAACGGATCCTAGCGATTCTGAGATTGTTTTTTTCATGACATATTGGGCTTCATGTTAGAGGTAAATTTAGGTCGATAATTTCTGAGTTTATTTGTGAAAAAAACGGAAATTTGGCGACAATTTTGAAAATTTCGCAATTTTCACATTTTGAATTTTTATTCTGTTAAACCAGAGAGTTATGTGACACAAAATAGTTAATAAATAACATTTCCCACATGTCTACTTTACATCAGCACAATTTTGGAAACAATTTTTTTTTCTAGGAAGTTATAAGGGTTAAAATTTGACCAGTGATTTCTCATTTTTACAACAAAATTGACAAAACCATTTTTTTTTAGGGACCACCTCACATTTGAAGTCATTTTGAGGGTTCTATATGGCTGAAAATACCCAAAAGTGACACCATTCTAAAAACTGCACCCCTCAAGGTGCTCAAAACCACATTCAAGAAGTTTATTAACCCTTCAGGTGTTTCACAGCAGCAGAAGCAACATGGAAGTAAAAAATGAACATTTAACTTTTTAGTCACAAAAATGATCTTTTAGCAACAATTTTTTTATTTTCCCAAGGGTAAAAGGAGAAACTGTCCAATTTGTCCTGAGTACGCTGATACCTCATATGTGGAGGTAAACCACTGTTTGGGCGCACGGCAGGGCTCGGAAGGGAAGGAGCGCCATTTGACTTTTTGAATGAAAAATTGGCTCAAATCTTTAGCGGACACCATGTCGCGTTTGGAGAGCCCCCGTGTGCCTAAACATTGGAGCTCCCCCACAAGTGACCCCATTTTGGAAACTAGACCCCCCAAGGAACTTATCTAGATGCATAGTGAGCACTTTAAACCCCCAGGTGCTTCACAAATTGATCCGTAAAAATGAAAAAGTACTTTTTTTCCCCAAAAAAATTATTTTAGCCTCAATTTTTTCATTTTCACATGGGTAACAGGATAAAATGGATCCTAAAATTTGTTGGGCAATTTCTCCTGAGTACGCCGATACCTCATATGTGGGGGTAAACCACTGTTTGGGTGCACGGCAAGGGTCGGAAGGGGAGGCGCGCCATTTGACTTTTTGAATGGAAAATTAGCTCCAATCGTTAGTGGACACCATGTCGCGTTTGGAGAGCCCCTGTGTGCCTAAACATTGGAGCTCCCCTACAAGTGACCCCATTTTGGAAACTAGACCCCCCAAGGAACTTATCTAGATGCATAGTGAGCACTTAAAACCCCCAGGTGCTTCACAGAAGTTTACAACGCAGAGCCGTGAAAATAAAAAATTTTTCTTTCCTCAAAAATGATTTTTGGCCCGGAATTTTTTATTTTCCCAAGGGTAATAGGAGAAATTGGACCCCAAATGTTGTTTTCCAGTTTGTCCTGAGTACGCTGATACCCCATATGTGGGGGTAAACCACTGTTTTGGCACACGTCAGGGTTCGGAAGGGAAGTAGTGACGTTTTGAAATGCAGACTTTGATGGAATGGTCTGCAGGCATCACGTTGCATTTGCAGAGCCCCTGATGTGCCTAAACAGTAGAAACACCCCACAAGTGACCCCATTTTGGAAACTAGACCCCCCAAGGAACTTATCTAGATGTGTGGTGAGCACTTTGAACCCCCAAGTGCTTCACAGAAGTTTATAACGCAGAGCCGTGAAAATAAAAAATAATTGTTCTTTCCTCAAAAATTATGTTTTAGCAAGTAATTTTTTTTATTTTTGCAAGGGTAACAGGGGAAATTGGACCCCAACAGTTGTTGCCCAGTTTGTCCTGAGTACGCTGATACCCCATATGTGGGGGTATACCACTGTTCACTGTTTGGGCGCACGTCGGGGCTTGGAAGGGAGGGAGCACCATTTGACTTTTTGAACGCAAGATTGGCTGGAATCAATGGTGGTGCCATGTTGCGTTTGGAGACCCCTGATGTGCCCAAACAGTGGAAACCCCTCAATTCTAACTTCAACACTAACCCCAACACACCCCTAACCCTAATGCCAACTGTAGCCCTAACCCTAATCACAACCCTAACCCCAACACACCCCTAACCACAACCCTAACCCCAACACACCCGTAACCCTAATCCCAACCCTAACCCTAACCCTAACCCTAATCCCAACCCTAACCCTAATCCCAACCCTAACCACAACTGTAACCCCAACACACTCCTAACCCTATCCGTAACCCTAACCACAAGCCTAATCTTAACCCTATTTCCAACCCTAGCCCTAATTCCAACCCTAACCCTAAAGCTATGTGCCCACGTTGCGGATTCGTGTGAGATTTTTCCGCACGATTTTTGAAAAATCTGCAGGTAAAAGGCACTGCGTTTTACCTGCAGATTTACAGCGGATTTCCAGTGTTTTTTTGTGCGGATTTCACCTGCGGATTCCTATTGAGGAACAGGTGTAAAACGCTGCGGAATCCGCACAAAGAATTGACATGCTGCGGAAAATACAATGCAGCATTTCCGCACGGAATTTTCCGCACCATGGGCACAGCGGATTTGGTTTTCCATAGGTGTACATGGTACTGTAAACCTGATGGAAAACTGCTACGAATTCGCAGCGGCCAATTCGCGGCCAATCCGCTGCAGATCCGCGGCCAATCCGCTGCGGATCCGCAGCCAAATCCGCACTGTGTGCACATGCCCTAACCCTACCCCTAACCCTAACCCTACCCCTAGTTCTAACCCTAACCCTAGTGGAAAAAGAAAAAAAATATATTTTCTTTTTTTTATTATTGTCCCTACCTATGGGGGTGATAAAGGGGGGGGGGTCATTTACTATTTTTTTATTTTGATCACTGTGATAAAACCTATCTGGAACGAATCTGCCCGCCGGCAGATACGGCGGGCGCACTGCGCATGTGCCCGCCATTTTGGAAGATGGCGGCGCCCATGGAGAAGACGGATGGACACCGGGAGCCTCGGTAAGTATAAAGGGGTGGAGATCGGGGCACGGGGGGGCGTCGGAGCACGGGGGGGTGGCATAGGAGCACGGGGGGAGCGGAGCACAGATCGGTGGCTTGGGGGGGCGATTGGTGGGGTGGGGGGGTCACATCAGTGTTTCCAGCCATGGCCGATGATATTGCAGCATCGGCCATGGCTGGATTGTAATATTTCACCAGTTTTTTAGGTGAAATATTACAAATCGCTCTGATTGGCAGTTTCACTTTCAACAGCCAATCAGAGCGATCGTAGCCACGGGGGGGTGAAGCCACCCCCCCTGGGCTGAAGTACCACTCCCCCTGTCCCTGCAGATCGGGTGAAATTGGAGTTAACCCTTTCACCCGATCTGCAGGGACGCGATCATTCCATGACGCCACATAGGCGTCATGGGTCAGATTGGCACGGATTTTCATGACGCCTACGTGGCGTCAAAGGTCGGGAAGGGGTTAAATGAGGTGTCCAAACTTTTGGTCTGTACTGTATAATATATATATATATATTTATATATTTTGTGAGGCTGTGGCCTCTGATACAGCTAGGGGGCGCTGTTTGTTCTCCCCAGAATGTGCATGCAGACGGATGAAGTCCATAGGTGTGCATGAGAGTCATGGATTTCCGGTCCGGGTTTTCCAGGTGGCTGAAGGCCACAGGTTTGTGTGTGTTTTAAAGCCCTGCAGTAAGGGGTATGGGTGTGTCAGGCCGTGCAGGCCGTGTCAGGTGTCTGGCCAGGTCAGGCCAGGTGTGTGAGGTGCACATCAGTGTCAGACTGGTGTGTGCTGGTCTGCAGAGTGCATGGAGGCCAGCAGAGCCAGCACCCTGGGCAGCTGAATAGCCTGGCACCCACAGCATACACAGAGATGCAAGTCATCCATGGTACTGGTCTCGGAGGTGGACAGTCCTGTGCCCGGAGGTGGACAGTCCTGTGCCCGGAGGTGGATGTCCTGTGCCCGGAGGAGTCGGATGTGGACAGTCCTGTGCTCGGAGGTGGATGTTCTGTGCCCGGAGGTGGATGTCCTGTGCCCGAAAGAGGACTAGCATGTGCAACGATTGCAAACAGGTGGATATGGTGCCCGGCTGCTATCCGGAGGATATCCTGAACTGTGTACGACTGTGTGAGTAAAGAGACTCTGTCTTATTTGTACCCGGCTGCACTCCAGAGGATAAAGAGTGCAGTGCGCTGAGTGAGTACAGAGACTGTGATACAGCGATGCAGGACACCCACGAGAACTAGTCAGAGGAGGGCTGGCGTGTGCAGTGTCTGCAACATATGAGGCTGTGTATGGAGACGTATAGAGACTGTGAGATGGCGTGCGGTTGCCCAGGGAAACTGGACAAGGGAAGTCTGGCCTGTTTAGGGACCGCAAATCTAAAGCCATTTGATATGTATTGCTTTGAACCAGGTGTAAACTGGTCACTAATAATTTCCACTGAAGTTATGTGCATTTATGTGAATTGGACTTTAATGTTGTGAAGAAACACATTAAAAGAGACTTTTTGTGTTTGAATTTGTGGGTCACTGCCTCTTCACTGCGTACGATGCTACTGCAGCTTTACAATATATATATTACATAAAATATATATATATTACATAAAATATATATATATATATATATATATATATATATATATATATATATATATATATATATATATATATTGACAAGACACTTCGGGATCGCCTTTGCTGGGGTCAAAGGTCACGTGGTTTGTGCATTGAATCTGAGGCGTACAGCAGGTTTCTTATCAGACTGACTTCAGGTCAGATTTATTAACGTGAAAGCAACATAGATAAAAAAAAGCATAAAAATAAATCCTAGCCTGTCCGGCATTAACTAAACAAATACGCTGCTATCTAACAACTGGTGGGCTTCTCCCACCCAGCTAACACCACACAGTGCTTGAGCACAGCTCTCACTCAGGTTTGTCTCACACAGACAGGCAATCTGTGTGCCCCAGGCTGACACTGGAAACCCTCAGCTGGTCATCCTTTATTCCCGCACTCATTAACCCATCATTATCCTGAAGATACTGAGCGGCCTAATTCACATAGGACAAATACCTGGGCGAGATATACCTGCCCCCGACTACCAGACCGACATGATTCTTACATATCCTCCCCCCCTGCTCAGACCACTCAGGTCGAGCAAGAACACTCTCGAAACAGTGCACTCGGGACAGGGCATCAGCGTTCCCCATCTGCACCCCGGGGCGGTGCTCCACCGTGAAAGATTAAGCCTGCAGGGCAAGGAACCACCGGGTTACCCGACTATTACGGTCTTTGTGGAGGTGCATCCATTTGAGAGGGGCATGGTCCGTGACCAGCTTAAACTTCCTACCTGCCAGGTAATACTTGAGGGAGTCGAGAGCCCATTTAATGGCTAGGCACTCTTTTTCAACCACGGCATACCTCTGCTCATGTACATTCAGTTTCCGGCTGAGGTAAAGGACCGGGTGTTCCACTCCGTCCCTCACCTGGGAAAGTACAGCTCCGACACCAGTATCAGAGGCATCAGTTTGGACCACAAACTCGCTGCTGAAATCAGGAGTCACTAATACGGGCTGAGAGCACAAAGCTCGTTTCAGGCTGTGGAAGGCCTCTCCAGCCGCTGAGGTCCATTTTACCATGACGGAACCCTTCCCTTTGGTAAGATCCGTCAAGGGGGTAGCCATGGCTGCAAAATTGGGTATGAACCGGCGATAATAGCCGGCGATCCCCAGGAAAGCTTGTGCTTGTTTCTTGTTCACTGGTTGCGGCCAGCCCTGAATTACCTGTATTTTGTCGATCTGTGGTTTAACCACTCCTCTGCCAATCACGTAGCCCAAGTAGCGGGCTTCTTCAAGCCCGATGTGACATTTCTTGGGATTTGCCGTTAAGCCTGCGTCTCGTAGGTCATCAATCACCGCCTGTACCTTCCGGAGGTGAGTTTCCCAGTCCAAGCTGTAAATTACGATGTCATCCAGGTAGGCCGAAGCGTACTGCCTGTGGGGCCTCAAGACCCGATCCATCAACCTCTGGAACGTTGCGGGAGCTCCGTGAAGTCCAAACGGCATGTAGACATACTGGAACAGACCTTCCTGTGTAGCAAATGCCGTCTTCTCTCTGGCCGCCTCGGCCAGAGGGATCTGCCAGTACCCCTTTGTTAGATCCAGGGTCGTAATGTATCGGGCTTTACCCAGCCGGTCGATTAACTCATCGACCCGAGGCATAGGGTACGCATCAAATTTAGAAACCACATTCAGTTTCCTAAAGTCATTACAAAATCGTATAGAGCCATCCGGCTTAGGTATCAACACGATTGGACTGGACCAGGCGCTGTGTGACTCCTCAATGACTCCTAAGTCCAACATGGCCGCCACCTCCCGGGAGACGGCTTCACGGCGTGCTTCCGGAATCCGGTATGGCTTCACATGAACTGTGACACCGGGCTCTGTAACAATCTCATGTTTCACCAGGTTAGTCCGGCCAGGTTTTTCCGAGAAAGACTGTCGGTTCTGTAACAAAAACTGCTTAACCTCAGATTTTTGTTGTTCCGAGAGAGTCTCGGCAATCTGCACCTCCGGTACGGTAGGTGCGCAAACCGGACGGGGCAGATCCGCCGTTAGGGCAGAGCGGTCTTTCCAGGGTTTTATCAGATTCACATGATAAATCTGTTCTGGTTTTCTCTTACCGGGCTGGTACACTTTATAGTTCACCTCACTAACTCTTTCCATGACCTCAAAGGGGCCCTGCCATTTCGCCAGAAATTTACTATCCACTGTAGGGATTAGGACCAACACCCTATCCCCGGATGCAAACGTACGGACCTTAGCACCTCTATCATAACTTTGCCTCTGGGCTCCCTGGGCCTGTAACATATGGTCCCTAACAATGGGCATGACAGCGGCAATACGGTCCTGCATTTGTGTTACATGGTCGATCACCGTTTTAAAGGGAGTGACTTGACCTTCCCAGGTTTCTTTTGCGACGTCCAACAGTCCCCGGGGACGACGGGCGTACAACAGTTCAAAAGGCGAAAACTCTGTGGAAGACTGGGGAACTTCCCTAATGGCAAACAGCAAATAGGGTAACAAGTAATCCCAGTTCTTCCCATCTTTGTCTATCGCCTTCCGGAGCATCTGTTTTAAGGTTTTGTTGAACCGCTCAACCAGGCCATCTGTTTGAGGGTGATAGACAGACGTACACAACTGGTCTATTTGTAGGAGTCTGCAGAGCTCCTTCATCACCCTTGACGTAAAGGGAGTCCCCTGGTCGGTGAGTATCTGTTTTGGAATTCCCACCCGACTAAACACTTGTACCAACTCTTTGGCGATCGTTTTGGTAGCAGTGTTACGTAAAGGGACGGCTTCTGGGTAACGAGTGGCATAGTCCACGATGACGAGGATATGTTGGTGCCCACGTGCGGACCGGGGAAGGGGCCCAACCAGATCCATCCCAATTCTCTCAAAAGGGACTCCAATGATAGGAAGGGGTACCAAAGGGCTACAGAACCAAGTTTTAGGCGCAGAGATTTGGCACTCTGGACAGGACTCACAATAGTTACGTACATCACTATGTATTCCGGGCCACACAAAACAATGCGATATCCTTTTTGTGGTTTTCTGTACCCCCAGATGTCCCCCCATTATATGTCCGTGGGCCAGGTCCAGTACCTTCCGCCGATAAGGTTTGGGTACCACTAACTGTTGCACAGTGTCTTCTTTTTTCTCTACCTGGTAGAGCAAATCATTTTCAAGAACCATGTACGGGTACGCTAGCCTAGTGTCAGGTTCTACGGGTACCCCATCTATCATTTTTACATTTTTCCTAGCCGGAATCAGGGTAGGATCTTTCATTTGCTCGCTGTGGAAGTCATCCAACTGGACTCCCAAATCTGGCAGGCCAGGTGCTGGATGACTGTCTGCCTCCGCCTCTCGCTGAGTTTCCTCAGTTTCCTCAGTTTCCCCCACCAGAACTGAGAAGGGAAACTGAAGGTTAGTTTCAATAACCTCCCCAGCAACGTCTTCCTGTGGGACCTCCTCTAGGAGTTCGGGACCTCCAGATGGCATGGGAAAAGACTCACAGCTACCGTGAAGGAGCAACTGATTCTCCCACAACTGCCAGAAATGGGGAAAATCCCTGCCCAGGATTATATCCTGTAACAATGCAGGAACGAGTCCCACCTTGTGTTGCACAGACCCATAGGGAGTGGAAATCGATATGACCGCTGTTGGGTACGAGCAGGTGTCACCATGCACACACGTTACAGAAAATTTGTCAGACGAAACAGATGGAAGTGCCACCAGACTAGCTTTCACCAGAGTCACCACACTTCCAGAGTCTAGTAATGCCACAACACTTTTCCCATCAACAGACAATTCACACAGGTGTTTTGCTATATCATTTTGACCCGCATTCACATTCACTAGCCGTGTAACCAAAGACATGCGTTTCTTAGAGTCTGTAACATCGCACTGCATGGGTTCAGTGGTAACAGGACAGTTCGCAGAGATATGGCCCTTCTCACGGCAGCGGAAACACCTAACAGGCCCCCTTACTGAGACCACCGTCCCACCCTCTCGGTCTCGGAGTACGAGCAGTCCCGTGTTCCTCCCCCACAGTTTTTGGCAATTTTCCTTCACCCGTAGTCGCTGGAACAGTCTTACCGGTTCCACGAGGAGAAGGCACAGACCGGGTGCTAGCGGTTTCGTCGGGAAGTCCTTCTGTCACGGAATAACGCTCGACCAACTCCACAAGTTGAACCGCTGTCGTGGGATTTCCTTGGCTTACCCACTTTTTCAGCGCTGGTGGTAGTACTCTCAGGTACTTGTCCAAGACAATCCGCTGGATAATTTCGGGTGTTGTCAGTACCTCGGGTTGCAGCCATTTCTTTGTCAAGCAGATCAGGTCGAACATCTGAGACCGTGCCAGTTTATCTTGCTGGTATGTCCACTGGTGTACCCTCTGTGCACGGACAGCCGTCGTTACACCCAGCCGGGCCAGGATCTCAACTTTCAACTTCTCGAAGTCCTGAGCGACTTCCGGGTCCAAGTCATGGTAAGCTTTTTGGGCCTCGCCGGAGAGAAACGGAGCAATCAAATCGGCCCAGCGTGCCTTCGGCCACTTCTCCCTCAATGCCGTCCGCTCAAACGTTGTGAGGTATGCCTCGATGTCATCTTCTGCAGTCAACTTTTGCCAGTATCGACTCACATGGATCCTTCTGGACTCTGCTTCCGGGTCTGCCTCAGGCATGCTCACCAGGCGCTGCGCCACCTGTTGGAGGAGCTGGCGGTCTGCAACAGTCATGTCCATTAACTCCTTCAGCTGTGCGGACATCAAGCGATTAGCTTCATGCTGTGCGGCAGTGGCCTGCTGCTGTACGGCAGTGGACTGTACTAGGGCTTTCACCACGTCTTCCATACTGTCGCCTGTGCCACGTAACTGCCCGCGTTCTCCACCACAATGTGACAAAACACTTCGGGATCGCCTTTGCTGGGGTCAAAGGTCACGTGGTTTGTGCATTGAATCTGAGGCGTACAGCAGTTTTCTTATCAGACTGACTTCAGGTCAGATTTATTAACGTGAAAGCAACATAGATAAAAAAAAGCATAAAAATAAATCCTAGCCTGTCCGGCATTAACTAAACAAATACGCTGCTATCTAACAACTGGGGGGGCTTCTCCCACCCAGCTAACAACACACAGTGCTTGAGCACAGCTCTCACTCACGTTTGTCTCACACAGACAGGCAATCTGTGTGCCCCAGGCTGACACCGGAAACCCTCAGCTGGTCATCCTTTATTCCCGCACTCATTAACCCATCATTATCCTGAAGATACTGAGCGGCCTAATTCACATAGGACAAATACCTGGGCGAGATATACCTGCCCCCGACTACCAGACCGACATGATTCTTACAATATAATATATATATATATATATTCCATATTTTTCTTGCCCCCATAGACTTGCATTGCCGTATTTTTGGAGGAATACGCTGACAACCGCAGCATGCTGCGATTTTCTCAGCCGGTAAGCCGGTAAAATATAGCCGAGAAATATACGGCTGATGAGAGCTGCCCCATAGAGAAACATTGGTCCGAGTGTAATGAGTTGCTTTTGCGCCTCTCATAAGTCTGTATTTCTCTCTAGTGTGACCCCGGCCTAATGGAAAGTTTAAGCCCTGTATGTTTAGGATCCACTCCGAAGTTAGTTTATTGAGTGCAGACAGATGAAAATGTCCTAACTACTGACTATAAGATATCAAAAATGTATGTAAAATCCAATTAATAATTAGGGGAAGAAAGAACAGTAATACAGAGTTTAGATGTTTTTTTCAAAAAATTTTTACATTTCTATATAATTTAGAAAAAAAATGCTCACCACTGGATTCCACAGATGCAGAAAGCTGTCCATTTTTCTTAGCAATCACAAATTTTCCATTTGCTGCCTTTAAGGTAATCCGCCGATCACACCACTCAATGCTAAAGTAACAATTGTCATTTCTGTTGAAAAAAAAGTAATGTACATATAATTTACATTTGCTTGATTCTTTTTTATAGAGTACATCTAAATGTGACATTGTCATGGACAGACACCTGCCAGGTAGCAACTGGCCTTGTGCATGTAGACTACAGCTGTCAAATTAAGTTGGATAGACAAATGTGCAAATTACCAATTCGCTGTGCACACGCCTTAGCAAGATGCAAGAGATACATCAACAGTACCTTTCACCTCTAGGATATGCAAGTAAGGGTTGCTGGGTTAGCACATTTACTAATATATGATCTATCCGTCTATCTACACTACCATTCGAAAGTTTAGGGTCACTTAGAAATTTCCTTATTTTTTGAAAGAAAAGCACAGTTTTTTCCAATGATGCTAACCTTAAATGATTCAGAAACAGACTCTATACATTGTTAATGTGGTAAATGACTATTCTAGCTGCAAGCGTCTAGTTTGTAATGCAATATGTTCATAGGTGTATAGAGGCCTATTTCCAACAACCATCATTCCAGTGCTCTTATGGTACTTTGTGTTCGCTAACTCTGTGTAAGAAGGCTAATGGATGGTTAGAATACCCTTGAAAACCATTGTGCAACTATGTTAGCACAGTTGAAAACAGTTTGGCTGATTAGAGAACTGTTATGGTTCTCAATGGCAAGAGAACATAGCCCAGAAAACATAAGAACTAGCTCTTGGAAGGATGGAAACTAAACTGACCATGAACTAAACCTGCCGCACAACTAACAGTAGCCGGGTAGCGTTGCCTGCGTTTTATCCCTAGACGCCCAGCGCCGGCCGGAGGACTAACTAATCCTGGCAGAGGAAAATATAGTCCTGGCTCACCTCTAGAGAAATTTCCCCGAAAGGCAGACAGAGGCCCCCACATATATTGGCGGTGATTTTAGATGAAATGACAAACGTAGTATGAAAATAGGTTTAGCAAAATTGAGGTCCGCTTACTAGATAGCAGGAAGACAGAAAGGACACTTTCATGGTCAGCTGAAAACCCTATCAAAACTCCATCCTGAAATTACTTTAAGACTCTAGTATTAACTCATAACATCAGAGTGGCAATTTCAGATCACAAGAGCTTTCCAGACACAGAAACGAAACTACAGCTGTGAACTGGAACAAAATGCAAAAACAAACAAGGACTAAAGTCCAACTTAGCTGGAAGTTGTCTAGCAGCAGGAACATGCACAGAAAGGCTTCTGATTACAATGTTGACCGGCATGGAAGTGACAGAGGAGCAAGGCTAAATAGCGACTCCCACATCCTGATGGGAACAGGTGAACAGAGGGGATGATGCACACCAGTTCAATTCCACCAGTGGCCACCGGGGGAGCCCAAAATCCAATTTCACAACAGTACCCCCCCCTCAAGGAGGGGGCACCGAACCCTCACCAGAACCACCAGGGCGATCAGGATGAGCCCTATGAAAGGCACGGACCAGATCGGAGGCATGAACATCAGAGGCAGTCACCCAAGAATTATCCTCCTGACCGTATCCCTTCCATTTGACCAGATACTGGAGTTTCCGTCTGGAAACACGGGAGTCCAAGATTTTTTCCACAACGTACTCCAACTCGCCCTCAACCAACACCGGAGCAGGAGGCTCAACGGAAGGCACAACCGGTACCTCATACCTGCGCAATAATGACCGATGAAAAACATTATGAATAGAAAAAGATGCAGGGAGGTCCAAACGGAAGGACACAGGGTTAAGAATCTCCAATATCTTGTACGGGCCGATGAACCGAGGCTTAAACTTGGGAGAAGAAACCCTCAGAGGGACAAAACGAGAAGACAACCACACCAAGTCCCCAACGCAAAGCCGAGGACCAACCCGACGCCGGCGGTTGGCAAAAAGCTGAGTCTTCTCCTGGGACAACTTCAAATTGTCCACTACCTGCCCCCAAATCTGATGCAACCTCTGCACCACAGCATCCACTCCAGGACAATCTGAAGATTCCACCTGACCAGAAGAAAATCGAGGATGAAACCCCGAATTACAGAAAAAGGGAGACACCAAGGTGGCAGAGCTGGCCCGATTATTGAGGGCAAACTCCGCTAAAGGCAAAAAAGCAACCCAATCATCCTGATCTGCAGACACAAAACACCTCAAATATGTCTCCAAGGTCTGATTCGTCCGCTCGGTCTGGCCATTAGTCTGAGGATGGAAAGCAGACGAGAAAGACAAATCTATGCCCATCCTAGCACAGAATGCTCGCCAAAATCTAGACACGAATTGGGTACCTCTGTCAGAAACGATATTCTCCGGAATACCATGCAAACGGACCACATTTTGAAAAAACAGAGGAACCAACTCGGAAGAAGAAGGTAACTTAGGCAGGGGAACCAAATGGACCATCTTAGAGAAATGATCACACACCACCCAAATGACAGACATCTTCTGAGAAACAGGAAGATCCGAAATAAAATCCATCGAGATGTGCGTCCAGGGCCTCTTCGGGATAGGCAAGGGCAACAACAATCCACTAGCCCGAGAACAACAAGGCTTGGCCCGAGCACAAACGTCACAAGACTGCACGAAGCCTCGCACATCTCGAGACAGGGAAGGCCACCAGAAGGACCTTGCCACCAAATCCCTAGTACCAAAGATTCCAGGATGACCTGCCAACGCAGAAGAATGAACCTCAGAAATGACTTTACTGGTCCAATCATCAGGAACAAACAGTCTACCAGGTGGGCAACAATCAGGTCTATCCGCCTGAAACTCCTGCAAGGCCCGCCGCAGGTCTGGAGAAACGGCAGACAATATCACTCCATCCTTAAGGATACCTGTAGGTTCAGAATTACCAGGGGAGTCAGGCTCAAAACTCCTAGAAAGGGCATCCGCCTTAACATTCTTAGAACCCGGCAGGTAGGACACCACAAAATTAAACCGAGAGAAAAACAACGACCAGCGCGCCTGTCTAGGATTCAGGCGTCTGGCGGACTCAAGATAAATTAGATTTTTGTGGTCAGTCAATACCACCACCTGATGTCTAGCCCCCTCAAGCCAATGACGCCACTCCTCAAAAGCCCACGATTCCCAACATCATAATTCCGCTCGGCGGGCGAAAATTTACGCGAGAAAAAAGCACAAGGTCTCATCACGGAGCAATCGGAACTTCTCTGCGACAAAACCGCCCCAGCTCCGATTTCAGAAGAGTCGGCCTCAACCTGAAAAGGAAGAGCAACATCAGGCTGACGCAACACAGGGGCGGAAGAAAAGCGGCGCTTAAGCTCCCGAAAGGCCTCCACAGCAGCAGGGGACCAATCAGCAACATCAGCACCCTTCTTAGTCAAATCAGTCAATGGTTTAACAACATCAGAAAAACCAGCAATAAATCGACGATAAAAGTTAGCAAAGCCCAAAAATTTCTGAAGACTCTTAAGAGAAGAGGGTTGCGTCCAATCACAAATAGCCTGAACCTTGACAGGATCCATCTCGATGGAAGAGGGGGAAAAAATATATCCCAAAAAGGAAATCTTTTGAACCCCAAAAACGCACTTAGAACCCTTCACACACAAGGAATTAGACCGCAAAACCTGAAAAACCCTCCTGACCTGCTGGACATGAGAGTCCCAGTCATCCGAAAAAATCAAAATATCATCCAGATACACAATCATAAATTTATCCAAATAATCACGGAAAATGTCATGCATGAAGGACTGAAAGACCGAAGGTGCATTAGAAAGACCAAAAGGCATCACCAAATACTCAAAGTGGCCCTCGGGCGTATTAAATGCGGTTTTCCACTCATCCCCCTGCTTAATTCGCACCAAATTATACGCCCCACGGAGATCTATCTTAGAGAACCACTTGGCCCCCTTTATGCGAGCAAACAAATCAGTCAGCAGTGGCAACGGATATTGATATTTAACCGTGATTTTATTCAAAAGCCGATAATCAATACACGGCCTCAAAGAGCCATCTTTCTTAGCCACAAAGAAAAAACCGGCTCCTAAGGGAGATGACGAAGGACGAATATGTCCCTTTTCCAAGGACTCCTTTATATATTCTCGCATAGCAGCATGTTCAGGCACAGACAAATTAAATAAACGACCCTTAGGGTATTTACTACCCGGAATCAAATCTATGGCACAATCGCACTCCAGGTGCGGAGGTAATGAACCAAGCTTAGGTTCTTCAAAAACGTCACGATATTCAGTCAAGAATTCAGGAATCTCAGAGGGAATAGATGATGAAATGGAAACCACAGGTACGTCCCCATGCGTCCCCTTACATCCCCAGCTTAACACAGACATAGCTTTCCAGTCAAGGACTGGGTTATGAGATTGCAGCCATGGCAATCCAAGCACCAACACATCATGTAGGTTATACAGCACAAGAAAGCGAATAATCTCCTGATGATCCGGATTAATCCGCATAGTTACTTGTGTCCAGTATTGTGGTTTATTGCTAGCCAATGGGGTGGAGTCAATCCCCTTCAGGGGTATAGGAGTTTCAAGAGGCTCCAAATCATACCCACAGCGTTTGGCAAAGGACCAATCCATAAGACTCAAAGCGGCGCCAGAGTCGACATAGGCATCCGCGGTAATAGATGATAAAGAACAAATCAGGGTCACAGATAGAATAAACTTAGACTGTAAAGTGCCAATTGAAACAGACTTATCAAGCTTCTTAGTACGCTTAGAGCATGCTGATATAACATGAGTTGAATCACCGCAATAGAAGCACAACCCATTTTTCCGTCTAAAATTCTGCCATTCACTTCTGGACAGAATTCTATCACATTGCATATTCTCTGGCGACTTCTCAGTAGACACCGCCAAATGGTGCACAGGTTTGCGCTCCCGCAGACGCCTATCGATCTGGATAGCCATTGTCATGGACTCATTCAGACCCGCAGACACAGGGAACCCCACCATAACATCCTTAATGGCGTCAGAGAGACCCTCTCTGAAATTCGCCGCCAGGGCGCACTCATTCCACTGAGTAAGCACAGCCCATTTACGAAATTTCTGGCAGTATATTTCAGCTTCGTCTTGCCCCTGAGATAGGGACATCAAGGCCTTTTCCGCCTGAAGTTCTAACTGGGGTTCCTCATAAAGCAACCCCAAGGCCAGAAAAAACGCATCCACATTGAGCAACGCAGGATCCCCTGGAGCCAATGCAAAAGCCCAATCCTGAGGGTCGCCCCGGAGCAAGGAAATCACAATCCTGACCTGCTGAGCAGGATCTCCAGCAGAGCGAGATTTCAGGGACAAAAACAACTTGCAATTATTTTTGAAATTTTGAAAGCAAGATCTATTCCCCGAGAAAAATTCAGGCAAAGGAATTCTAGGTTCAGATATAGGAACCTGAACAACAAAATCTTGTAAATTTTGAACTTTCGTGGTGAGATTATTCAAACCTGCAGCTAAACTCTGAAAATCCATTTTAAACAGGTGAACACAGAGCCATTCCAGGGTTAGAAGGAGAGAGAGAGAGGAAGGCTGCAATATAGGCAGACTTGCAAGAGTTTCAATTACAAGCACACTCAGAACTGAAGGGAAAAAAAAAAAAAAAAAATCTTCAGCAGACTTCTCTTTTCTCTCCTTTCTCTGTCAATTAATTTAACCCTTTTTGGGCCGGTCAAACTGTTATGGTTCTCAATGGCAAGAGAAAATAGCCCAGAAAACATAAGAACTAGCTCTTGGAAGGATGGAAACTAAACTGACCATGAACTAAACCTGCCGCACAACTAACAGTAGCCGGGTAGCGTTGCCTGCGTTTTATCCCTAGACGCCCAGCGCCGGCCGGAGGACTAACTAATCCTGGCAGAGGAAAATATAGTCCTGGCTCACCTCTAGAGAAATTTCCCCGAAAGGCAGACAGAGGCCCCCACATATATTGGCGGTGATTTTAGATGAAATGACAAACGTAGTATGAAAATAGGTTTAGCAAAATTGAGGTCCGCTTACTAGATAGCAGGAAGACAGAAAGGACACTTTCATGGTCAGCTGAAAACCCTATCAAAACTCCATCCTGAAATTACTTTAAGACTCTAGTATTAACTCATAACATCAGAGTGGCAATTTCAGATCACAAGAGCTTTCCAGACACAGAAACGAAACTACAGCTGTGAACTGGAACAAAATGCAAAAACAAACAAGGACTAAAGTCCAACTTAGCTGGAAGTTGTCTAGCAGCAGGAACATGCACAGAAAGGCTTCTGATTACAATGTTGACCGGCATGGAAGTGACAGAGGAGCAAGGCTAAATAGCGACTCCCACATCCTGATGGGAACAGGTGAACAGAGGGGATGATGCACACCAGTTCAATTCCACCAGTGGCCACCGGGGGAGCCCAAAATCCAATTTCACAACAGAGAACCAACAAATCTGACCTTCCTTTGAGCTAGTTGAGAATCTGGAGCATTAGCATTTGTTGGTTCCATTAAACTCTCAAAATGGCCAGAGAAAAGGAACTTTCATGTGAAACTCGACAGTCTATTCTTGTTCTTAGAAATGAAGGCATTCCATGTAAGAAATTGCCAAGAAACTGAAGATTTACCACAATGGTGTGTACTACTCCCTTAAGAGGAGAGCACAACCAGGCTCTAACCAGAGTAGAAAGAGAAGTGGGAGGCCCCGCTGCACAACTGAGCAACAAGACAAGTACATTAGAGTCTGTAGTTTGAGAAACCGAGGCCTCACAGGTCCGCAACTGGCAGCTTCATTAAATAGTACACGCAAAACGCCAGTGGCAACGTCTACAGTGAAGAGGTGACTCCGGGATGCTGGCCTTCAGGGCAGAGTGGCAAAGAAAAAGCCATATCTAAGACTGGCTAGTAAAAGGAAAAGATTGCTATGGGCAAAAGAACACAGACATTGGACAGAAGAAGATTGGAAAAAAGTGTTATGGACAGACTAATTCAAGTTTGAGGTGTTTGGATCACACAGAAGAACATTTATCAGACACAGAACAACTGAAAAGATGCTGCAAGAGCGCCTGACACCAACTGTCAAACATGGTGGAGGTAATGTGATGGTCTGGGGTTGCTTTGGAGCTGCTAAAGTGGGAGATTTGTACAAGGTAAAAGGGATTTTGAATAAGGAAAGCTATCACTCCATTTTGCAACGCCATGCCATACCCTGTGGACAGCGCTTAATTGGAGCAAATTTCATCCTACAACAGGACAATGAACCAAAGCACAACTCTAAATTACGCAATAACTATTTAGGGAAGAAACAGGCAGCTGGTATTCTATCTGTAATGGAGTGGCCAGCGCAATCACCAGATCTCAACCTCATTGAGCTGTTGTGGGAGCAGCTTGACCGTAGGTACGCAAAAAAGTGGCCATCAAGCCAAACCAACTTGTGGGAGGTGCTTCTGGAAGCATGGAGTGAAATTTCTCCAGATAACCTCAGCAAATTAACTGCTAGAATGCCAAAGGTATGCAATGTATATCTATATCTATCTGTCGATCTATATACAGTGCCTTGCGAAAGTACTCGGCTCCCTGGAACTTTCCAACCTTTTCCCACATATCATGCTTCAAACATAAAGACATCAAATGTCAATTTTTGGTGAAGAATCAACAAGTGGAACACAATTGTGAAGTTGAAAGAAATTTATTGGTTATTTTAAATTTTTTTGGAAATTCAAAAACTGAAAAGTGGGGCGTGCAATATTATTCGGCCTCTTTACGTTCAGTGCAGCAAACTCACTCCAGAAGTTCATTGTGGATGTCTGAATGATCCAATGTTGTCCTAAATGACTAATGATGATAAATATAATCCACCTGTGTGTAATCAAGTCTCCGTATAAATGCACCTGCTCTGTGATAGTCTCAGGTGTTATGAGCTGGTGGTTTAGGAGCAACATGGGACGTGCTCTGGAGAAGGTGGTACCTGTACAGACCGCAGTTCCTGAGCTTAACACAACACTAGAAGTAGCCATGGGATGTTCCTGTCACTCCCTAGACACCTCTTCACAGCCAGAGGACTAACTACCCCTAAAGATAGAAACAGGAAAGCTATCTTGCCTCAGAGAAAATCCCCAAAGGATAGGACAGCCTCCCACAAATATTGACTGTGAGTGGAGAGGGAAATGACATACGCAGAATGAAACCCGGATGTAGCAAAGGAGGCCAGTCTAGCTAGCTAGATAGAACAGGACAGAATACTGTCAGTATTAAAAACTAGAAAAATCCACCACAGAGTTTACAAAAATCTCCACACCTGACTAAAGGTGTGGAGGGTAAATCTGCTTCCCAGAGCTTCCAGCTTAACTGAATAAATCCATACTGACAAGCTGGACTAGAAAAAACATAGAAAGTGCAGAAAGATTAAGTCCACAACAAGTGGACTGCAAAAGAACAAAGCAAGGACTTATCTTTGCTGAACTGGTCAGAATATCAGGGAAATCCAAGCAGAGATGTGAATCCAACCAGGAACCATTGACAACTGGCACAGGCTGAAGGATAGAACCAGGCTAAATAGCCGAGCCAGAAAGACAGTGAAAGCAGCTGCTGACTACTAAATCCAAGGAGCAGCAGTACCGCTTAAAACCACCGGAGGGAGCCCAAGAGCGGAATTCACAACAGTACCCCACCTTGAGGAGGGGTCACCGAACCCTCACCAGAGCCCCCAGGTCGATCCGGACGAGCCAAGTGAAAAGCACGAACCAAATCGGCGGCATGGACATCGGATGCAACAACCCAAGAATTATCATCCTGGCCATAACCCTTCCACTTGACAAGATACTGAAGCCTCCGTCTCGAAAAACGAGAATCCAAAATTTTCTCCACCACATATTCCAACTCCCCATCAACCAACACCGGGGCAGGAGGATCGACAGAGGGAACAACGGGCACCACATATCTCCGCAACAAAGATCTATGGAAAACATTATGGATGGCAAAAGAGGCTGGAAGGGCCAAACGAAAAGATACCGGATTGATAATCTCAAAAATCTTATAAGGACCAATAAACCGAGGCTTGAACTTAGGGGAAGAAACCTTCATAGGAACATGACGAGAAGATAACCAGACTAAATCCCCCACCCGAAGCCGGGGACCAACACACCGACGGCGGTTAGCAAAACGTTGAGCCTTTTCCTGAGACAACGTCAAATTGTCTACCACATGAGTCCAAATCTGTTGTAACCTGTCCATTACAGAATCCACACCAGGACAATCAGAAGGCTCAACCTGCCCCGAAGAAAAATGAGGATGAAAACTAAAATTACAAAAGAAAGACGAAACCAAAGTAGCCGAACTAGCCCGATTATTAAGGGCAAACTCGGCCAACGGCAAGAAAGCCACCCAATCATCCTGGTCAGCAGACACAAAGCATCTCAAATAGGTTTCCAAGGTCTGATTAGTTCGCTCAGTTTGGCCATTTGTCTGAGGATGAAACGCCGAAGAAAAAGACAAATCAATGCCCATCCTAGCACAAAAGGCCCACCAAAACCTAGAAACAAACTGGGAACCTCTGTCAGACACAATATTCTCCGGAATGCCATGCAAACGAACCACATGCTGAAAAAACAATGGAACCAAATCAGAGGAGGAAGGCAATTTAGGCAAAGGTAACAAATGGACCATTTTAGAGAACCGGTCACAAACCACCCAGATAACAGACATCTTCTGGGAAACAGGAAGATCCGAAATAAAATCCATGGAAATATGCGTCCAGGGCCTCTCAGGGACTGGCAAAGGCAAAAGCAACCCACTAGCGCGGGAACAGCAAGGCTTGGCCCGGGCACAAGCCCCACAGGACTGCACAAAAGAATGCACATCCCGCGACAAGGAAGGCCACCAAAAGGACCTAGCAACCAAATC
Source organism: Ranitomeya variabilis (assembly GCF_051348905.1). Classification (NCBI taxonomy): domain Eukaryota; kingdom Metazoa; phylum Chordata; class Amphibia; order Anura; family Dendrobatidae; genus Ranitomeya; species Ranitomeya variabilis. The sequence continues at coordinate 104,464,694 of NC_135238.1, read as the reverse complement.
TCTGGTACCAAAAATCCCAGGATGACCAGCCAACACCGAACAATGAACCTCAGAAATTACCTTACTTGTCCATCTATCAGGAACAAACAGCTTCCCCACAGGACAGCGGTCAGGTTTATCAGCCTGAAATTCCTGAAGCACCCGCCGTAAATCAGGGGAGACGGCAGAAAGAATCACCCCTTCCTTAAGAATGCCAACCGGCTCAAGGACTCCAGGAGAATCAGGCAAAAAACTCCTAGAGAGGGCATCAGCCTTAATATTCTTAGATCCCGGAAGATACGAGACCACAAAATCAAAACGGGAGAAAAACAGGGACCATCGAGCCTGTCTAGGGTTCAGCCGACTCGAGGTAATCAGATTCTTATGATCGGTCAAGACCACAACGCGGTGCTTGGCTCCCTCAAGCCAATGTCGCCACTCCTCAAATGCCCACTTCATGGCCAACAACTCCGGATTGCCGACATCATAATTGCGCTCCGCAGGCGAAAACTTTCTGGAAAAAAAGGCACATGGTTTCATCAAAGAACCATCAGAACTCCTCTGAGACAAAACGGCCCCTGCCCCAATCTCAGAAGCGTCAACCTCAACCTGAAAAGGAAGAGAAACATCCAGCTGACGCAACACAGGGGCAGAAGTAAATCGGCGTTCAAGCTCCTGAAAGGCCTCAACAGCCACAGAGGACCAATTCATCACATCAGCGCCTTTCTTCGTCAAATCGGTCAGGGGCTTAACCACACTGGAAAAGTTGGCAATGAAACGGCGAAAAAAATTAGCAAAGCCCAAAAATTTCTGAAGACTCTTCACAGATGTGGGTTGAATCCAGTCATGAATGGCTTGGACCTTAACAGGATCCATTTCTATAGACGAGGGAGAAAAAATAAAACCCAAAAAAGAGACCTTCTGAACTCCAAATAGGCACTTAGACCCCTTCACAAATAAAGCATTATCACGAAGGATCTGGAATACCATCCTGACCTGCTTCACATGAGACTCCCAATCATCGGAAAAAATCAAAATATCATCCAAATACACAATCATGAATTTATCAAGATAATTGCGGAAAATATCATGCATGAAGGACTGAAATACAGAAGGAGCATTAGAGAGCCCGAAAGGCATCACAAGATATTCAAAATGGCCTTCGGGCGTATTAAATGCAGTTTTCCATTTGTCACCCTGTTTAATACGAACAAGATTATGTGCCCCTCGAAGGTCAATCTTAGTAAACCAACTAGCCCCCTTGATCCGAGCAAACAAATCAGAAAGCAAAGGTAAAGGGTATTGGAATTTGACCGTGATCTTATTAAGAAGGCGATAATCAATACAGGGTCTCAAGGAGCCATCCTTCTTGGCAACAAAAAAGAATCCAGCTCCCAATGGTGACGAAGACGGCCGAATATGCGCCTTCTCCAAAGACTCCTTAACATAACTCCGCATGGCGGCATGCTCTGGCACAGACAGATTGAAATGTCGGCCCTTAGGGAACTTACAGCCAGGAATCAAGTTAATAGCACAATCACAGTCCCTATGTGGAGGAAGGGAACTGGACTTGGGCTCATCAAATACATCCTGGAAATCCGACAAAAACTCAGGAACTTCAGAAGAGGGGGAAGAGGAAATTGACATCAAAGGAACGTCACTATGTACCCCTTGGCAACCCCAACTAGTCACAGACATAGATTTCCAATCCAGCACCGGATTATGTCCATGGGAACCATGGAAAACCCAGTACAACATCATGCAAATTATGCAACACCAGAAAACGACAATCTTCCTGATGTGCTGGAGCCATGCACATGGTCAGCTGAGTCCAATACTGAGGTTTATCCTTGGCCAACGGTGTAGCATCAATGCCCCTCAAAGGAATAGGGCTCTGCAAAGGCTGCAAGGAAAAACCACAGCGCCTGGCAAATTCCAAGACCATCAAGTTCAGGGCAGCGCCTTAATCCACAAATGCCATGACAGAAAAGGATGATAATGAGCAAATCAAGGTCACAGATAAGAGAAATTTAGGCTGTACAGTACTGATGGTAACAGACCTAGCGACTCTCTTAGTACACTTATGGCAATCAGAAATAACATGAGCAGAATCACCACAGTAAAAACACAGCCTATTCTGGCGTCTGAAGCCCTGCCGTTCTGCTCTAGTCAAAATCCTATCACATTGCATAGGCTCAGGACTCTGCTCAGAGGATACTGCCATATGGTGCACAACTTTGCGCTCGTGCAGGCGCCGATCAATCTGAATGGCTAGAGACATAGATTCGCTCAAACCAGCAGGCGTGGGGAACCCCACCATAACATCTTTAAGGGCTTCAGAAAGACCCTTTCTGAAAATTGCTGCCAGAGCCTCCTCATTCCATTTAGTGAGCACAGACCATTTTCTAAATTTCTGGCAGTATATTTCTGCCGCTTCCTGACCCTGACACAGGGCCAACAAGGTTTTTTCTGCATGATCCACAGAATTAGGTTCATCATACAATAATCTGAGTGCTTGAAAAAATGCGTCTACATTAAGCAATGCCGGATCCCCTGATTCAAGGGAGAATGCCCAGTCCTGAGGGTCACCACGCAGCAGAGAGATGGCAATTTTAACCTGCTGAATGGAATCACCAGAGGAACGGGGTTTCAAGGCAAAAAACAATTTGCAGTTATTTTTAAAGTTCAAAAACTTGGATCTGTCCCCAAAAAACAAGTCAGGGGTTGGAATTCTAGGCTCTAAAGCCGGAGTCTGGACAACATAATCTTGGATACTCTGTACTCTTGCAGCAAGTTGATCCACATGAGAAAACAAACCCTGAACATCCATGCCAGCGCCAAAATCCTGAACCACCCAGAGATTAAGAGGAAAAAAAAGACAAAACAGACTGCAGAAAAAAAAAATGGCTCAGAACTTCCTTTTCCTTCTTTTGAGATGCATTTAATGCTTTTTGGCCAGTTGTACTGTAATGAGCTGGTGGTTTAGGAGCAACATGGGACGTGCTCTGGAGGAGGTGCTACCTGTACAGACCGCAGTTCCTGAGCTTAACACAACACTAGAAGTAGCCGTGGGATGTTCCTGTCACTCCCTAGACACCTCTTCACAGCCGGAGGACTAAGTACCCCTAAAGATAGAAACAGGAAAG